>NC_053435.1:74228121-74437558 GCF_007990345.1 Gossypium hirsutum
TTTTTAGTGAAGAGAGGTCAGAACTGTTGGACAGCAAAACAGGTGAAATTTTAATGAATAAACTGTACTAATTGGCTAAACTAAAAATTCTATAAATTTTATGGGAGAAAGATATATGAGTCTAGTTTCATGGAAAATTAACAAAACTAAATTTTGAGTTTTTAAGCTTCAGATATGAATGTTTTAGTAACTATAACTTGATAAAACAGCTTAACTTGAACATTTGTAATTGTACAATTATAGTGTTTTATTTTGAAAAGCATGTTAGTAATTGCTTATTAATTTCATATGGACTTACTAAGCGTAAAGCTTACTCATCCTCTCCATTTCTTTAGTATTGGCAGGTCACCTCGGGGTTGCAGATCGTCGGAGGCAAAATCACACTATCAAACTATCATTTTTGGGAGAAATAATTCAAATATTAGAAATATCAAGTAAGTGGCATGTATAGGAAGTTGCTTTGTGATATGTATTATTATTATGATTTTGACCATACGTATCAGTCTGCATTGAGTTATCGTATATTCATGGTTGTTAAATAAACAACTTTTGTGAAATGGTTTTCATGAAAGCACCTAAAAGGATCATTTTGTGAAGTTTATAAAATAGGTTGCAAATGTATGAAATAATTGAAATTGTGAGATGCTATAGGCTTAAAGTAGTTTTGGCTAGGCTTTGTTAATGTGGAAATTAGAAAAAAATCATTTTACGAGTCTAAGGACAAAATCATAATTTTGTGAAAGTGCAAGGGCAAAACGGTCATTTTACCAAATTAGGAATTTTGTAATGTGTTGATTAATGTGATGATTAAATTAATAAATTTTTTCATTATAGATCAAGAAATAAGGAATCCGGACTTAGACCGAGAAAAACCAAGCTAGTGGATTAAATCAAACTAGTCGCCCATATTTTTTATAATGAGGTAAGTTGCACGTAAATATCACAATTCCATTGTTATTATGCATTAAATAATTGATATTGCATGAAATGTCCGGTTTTGTTATGAATATGCATGACGAGATTTGATGTGTTAAAACTCCTGGTTGAATCGTAGGAATAGATCGGATATCCATGCCGTGATACCAGGGTTATGTGAACTAGTGTAAGACCACGTTTGGAACATGGCATCGACATTGATATGAGAGCTAATGTAAGACCCTGTCTGGGACATGGCATCAACCTCGATATGTGAGCTAGTGTAAAACCATGTTTGAAACATGGCATCGGCATTTATATATGAGAGCTAGTGTAAGACCATGTCTGGGACATGGTATTGGCCTCAACATGTGAGCTAGTGTAAGACCATGTTTGGAACATGGCATCAGCACCAATATATGAGAGCCAGTGTAAGACCATGTCTAGGACATGACATCAACATCTTACCCTTTTGTATGAGGCTTATCGGGTATCCATTTATTATTCCAACTGGTTCAACGGGAAATTTCAAGATTATATCATGATTGAGAAAAGTTACAATTATGTTGCAAGTGGTATAGGTACCTACACGAAACTCATAAGAATGAGCTCGAGTTATGTATATGAATAGTAAGGTTGAAAATGAGTAAGTTATGTCTATAGTCATTTGAGAATCTTGTGCAAGTGTATGATACATTATGAGTATGATATTACTTGGTAAAGTGATGATAATTATTTACTTGTGACTTACTAAGCTTTATGTAACACCCCAAACCCAGTCCAGACGTTATGGCCGAATCTGGCGTGTCACATTGAAGTGTTTTAGGGAAAACCTTATTTTTATTGAAAACCCATCCTTAAGATATGAAACCTTAGTTAACTTATGAAAACACTCTTTTCAATTGCGAAAGCTTTGTTTAAAACATTTGATTTAAGAAAACTTATCATTTAAGAATTTATTTGCGGCAACGTAGTATTAAAAGAAAACTATAGCTTAGAAAATTCATGCTCCAATTCTTATAATTACAACACACGAATTTCATAATCCAAACAATAATAAAAGCGGGAGGCCTTATTACAATCCATACTAAATGAAAATTACTTAATAAACGAGTAACTTAAATACTTTTAAAACGAATCCAAATTGTCTTGCTAGCTGGCCACCCAGAGTCCCTCCAGACATCGAACCTCCTACTGAGCATCACCTGAGAAAAATAAAAGAGGGGGTGAGTTTTTGAAAACTCAGTGTGTACAACCCTCGAAAATTAACAAGCAAACATCATTCACCATACAACATACATGCAATGCAATACAGTGCAACCCACCCCAATAATCCATTCGTTACACACCAACTCTGTCCCCCGGTACACACCATGTGGGAATATAAGTATCGACCCACCCATCCGATACACTCCAATGGTAGCTCGGTTGCGGACCTACCTTCATTGCAGCAAGCTGCTAATCACATATTGGGCTTTAAAAGTCACCGGTGGATCCACGGTTGTCAAGCAACCATGCGACCCTCATATACTTCCTCCGTTCCATAATTCCCAACCCATATGCATCCTAAATAGAATATCATATGAATGCAACAGATAGACATGTAGCAATCATAAATCTTACACTCATCGCATAGGGATATTTTAGTCATTTTCGCCCTTAGGGGCATTTTGGTAATTTTCTTTCATTACAAGTTTTTACTTACCTTGGCCCGTTAACAAATCCCGTGATCTAAGATGAATGAATACTATGCACCAGGTAGGATTCCAGAGAAGAGGAGGTGGGTCATTAAGACCGCTTAAGTACCAAGCTTTCCCTAGATCCAATTCTAGACATGCACATACCCGTTGCCACACCTTAACCGAATGACTTGTCCACGGTCCTTAATAAATTAACTACGTTTTATGCAGTCATCATTACTAGGCCTACAACCTCTTACAAAGCCCAGACAAATCCACATACCTATAAATATCGCCCACTAGGCCCAATCTCTTTCATATGGCCCATTGGCCCATTCATATTTATGTGGCCTATTAGGCCCAAATCACATTCATATGGCCACTAGGCCCAAATCACACTTACAATTATGCTCATATACAATTTCCATCACAAGGCATCAATCATCAATTTTTTCCTATTATGGGCCCAACAGCCTATCGGGCCCATTTAGCCCATTCCGCCTTGTTTGGCCAATTCACAATCCAAGCCCATGGAATCACCCATGGGGCTCAGGCAAGCTATCGGATTCCCCCTTGTGAGCGTTCGCGCACTCGCAAGACTACCGTAGCCAAACTTTCAACTTTTCGGCATTTCAACTTTGCGGGATTTGCCGATCTACTTTTGTGTGCAGTGTATGTACACACCTAGTAAGCAAGCGTGCTGTGATTCCCTTAGTTACCAACCTACAAACGATATCACCCTTCCATTAATCGTATGCTTAACACATATGTTACCCAAAACAAACTGAAACCTCACCTTAACCTTACCTTAAACACCAATCCTTAATAGTTTTTCCTTGATCACTTACTCCTTAGATCTGCATTAATCTTACTCATTAAAACCAAATACTAGGGGACTAGCATCCAACATGATTCACCCCCTTATCTCACTTAAGATCATTCGGCCAACCTTAGCCAATAAGAGAGAAATACTTACTAAAACTGTAAAACACTTAAAGAGTAATTCGGCAGAGAGCTAAAATCCGAGATCCGATACTAATTCCCTACCAAAGTTGATTAAATAGAGTGAGGGAGGGGAGTAATCGGTATTAACAATACTAGCTGAAAAAGAGATAAGGTACTTACCCCAAAAGAGTAATTGGCCCAAGGGAGATTCGGCTTTTCAGCTTTCAAACTAATATGGTGAATAAGGTTTATTTGGCACAAATTAAAGAAGAAGAGTAGAAGAAGGAATCGACTAACCCAAAGGGTAAATAAAAAGAGATATGAGGAGAGAAAGAATGGAAAAAGAATCAGCTAGCAAAGATGAAAAATCCAATCGACACTCAAAAAAAATGAAGAATTTGGCATTAGCCTAGGATCCCAAACTCAGCACATATTTATAGCCTCTAGCCAAACTGCCTGACCCTCAATTCCCAATTCAGCTCCATCACTTCCCCCTTCTCATCTCCTCGTTTTTCTCCCTGATAACTCCCCAATCTATTTCCTAAATTTTCTCTTCTGAACACTCCTCTTAGAGTCCATCTTCACACCACTTCCAACCTTCTAGAAGGCCAAAATTAAACTCCTAAAATATACTAAGGTAAGATTTGAACCTTGGATCTCCTTGCTGGCCACTAACGCCACCCCCCTACACCCTAAGTGGCATCACTTAGCCACTCCTCCACAAGGCTTTTTGATGCCATTTTCCCCTATCTTTATTTAAAGGCCCAACTACTCCTAACCCTGATTCTTTTAATAATTAAATTAAAATTCCTCCACCACAAAACTCGAACCCAGAACTTCTCTAATAAACCTAGATACTTCAAATTCCTTAAACCTTTAAAGCCAACATGTCTTTTGTCATTTTCTTGCTCACTTAAAAATTTTATGAAACCCAAAGCCTAAAGCCCAAAGCCCAATTCATCTAGGCCCAAAATTTGGACGTTACACTTTATGCTTACTTCCTCTCTTTTCCATTTTCTTATAGTGCCACCAAGCTAGCTTGGGAATCAAAGGACGTTAGAGGCATTGATCACACTATCACCTAAATTTTTTGGTATAATTAGTTTAAATTTTTTGAGCATGGCATGTATAGGGACTTGGTCTTTTTGTTTAGTGTCATATTGGTTTAGCCACACGTGTTGGCTCATATGGATGTGATATTCATTTTGTATAGGCTATTGATGTTGGCTAATATTGATTATTATTAAATGCATTTGATGAAAATTCTCATGGATGTGTTTGTTGCATGGTTTGTGTTGATAAGTAGGAGATGTTGTATGTGATAGGAAATAGCTTGGAAATGATGTATGGATGCCTAGGTATTGGCTGATATGGTCATGTTTTTATGTGCTATTGGTATTGTTTGATGTTTTTGTAGGTGGGTGTAAGTAAGTGTGACAAAAGGCTTGGTAAATAGCCTTGTTTTTGTCCACACAGGTAGACACACGAGTGTGTGTCTAGACTGTGTGTGACACACGGTCAGCCCCATGGGCGAGTAGTCAGGCCGTGTGTTCCCTGCACATAAAATTGGCAAAACAGAATGCCCAGTAGTAACCTTATAGGCGGAGACACAGTCGCGTGTCTCAATCATGTGGAGGACATGACCTAGTATACGGGTGTGTGCCTTGGCCATGTGCCTCTAAATGGTTGATGACGTCAGAAACAAAATGTCACGGTTTTTGTACATGGACTGGGACACGTGCATGTCATGGACGTGTAAGGGGCACAGGCCATGGACATGTAAGAGTACCAAGCCGTGAGAAAACCTCTGTAGGTTCGAATTGAGAAATAAATCTGTACGGGCTAGGGACATGGGCGTGTCTCAATATGTTCAGGTTGTGTGAGCCACACGAGCCTTTAACATGGCCATATTAAAAGGATACACGGGCATGTCGCCCTTCCACACAGGCGTGTGCCCCTGTTTGTATTGAAATTATTCAAATTTTTCTAAAGTGTTTAGTTTATTCTCAAACCATTTCCAAAGCGTGTTTTAAGCCTCGTAGGTCCATATTAGGGACGTAAAAATGGAGTTTGGAAGTTTTAAAATTTGAGCTAAATTTTATGACCAGAAAATGTTTGTATGCATGTGTTTAAGTCTAGTCATGCCTCGTACCTTGTCTCGGCGTGGGATACAGGTAAGGGGTATTACATTACTCCACCAGTTCTAGGAGTTGCACAAGAAGAAATACAGGAATAGAACCAGCAACGTAAACAGAAAATGGAAGTGCCTCCAACGGTGAAGAAAAAAGCGCCAAAAAGAATATCTATGATGAAACATAGTCTGGAAAGAGATATGCACTACAAAATGAGACTTCTAAAGGCCATGAAACCATTTATGGACACTTTCGAGATAAGTCATGGGGCATAGAGCTTACAATTGCCCGAATTATTAAGTAATTCATCAGAGGGCAATATAGTCGGGGAGGAACAAGAATAAGAAATAAAAGAAGAATAGAATGACGAGGAAATGACGAATGACCATTTTTCATCCTATCGCGACAAATTTGAGGGAGTTTTCACATCGGCACAGTGACCCATGATGGGACCCATCATCCGTGAGCCAAGTATTCGACCCAGGATGTCTTTTGGAATGCCAACAATTAGGGGCAAGGGCAATTGAATTGTGTGATTGAGTAAGGTTTGATAACTCTTGAAAAGAGTTATATTTCATGCCTTTAGACTTAGCTAATTGCTTGTACTTAGGTACATTTAGTTTCACTTTAGGACATTTCATTTGTATTTTCATAATTTCATTAGGAGCTTGGAATGTGTTTAAATATTAGATACTTTTAATTCTTGTGGTAGGATTGTGTTTGGTTTGGTAGGTGCAAGTTGACGAATGAGAAATAAAAGACTGAAGGTTTTTCGGGGCAAAGAGTTGGACATTTAGTGAGTACGAGTGTCGTGGCAATGCCTGGAAGAGCCGAGTCAACACTTTATGCATATCGGTCCTAACCCAACTATACTTGTACCAGAAAAATCTGCCTAAAAAGTGGGAAGAAAATCCTAGGCTATTGGTTTTTATCCTAAAATAATAATTTAAAAATGATAAGATAATCTTGGGTTGTTGAAAAAATAATTTAAAAAGAGAAGAAGATAACCTTAGGTTTTTGAAAGAAGAATTTAAAAGGAGGATAAGATAAACTTGGGTTCTTAGATTTAGCGTAAGAAAAAAGCCTATAAAAGCCAAAAGAGGAAACCTAAAAAAGACAAACAAAAAAAGACAGAAGGATCCTTAGGCATGAATAAGGGTTTGACTACGTAGGGGAAAGGAAGTCGAAGGTAGTCCTTCTTAGCCATCATAGGATGTTGTGCTGCCAAAATGTGGACTGGGCAAGCGAAAGCTGTTTTCCGAAGTTCTTCTGTTATTTCCATTAGTGTTCCTTTGAAATATTGAATTGAATTAATTGAACACAATGTCAAATAATATTTTGGTTTGGAATTTTATTTCCCAACCCATTAGTTAAATCACATAGAGTTGGGATTACTTTTGATGAAACCTTAAATTGTTTTTATGGATACTGTATATATTTAATTTACTTTATTATTTCCTTTGATTGTTCTTATTTCTTAATCAAAATGAAAACAAATTCTAGACATAGAAGACTGTTCGCATACTTATGAACTAGTTCTAATTCCGAAAGGGTTTGATTTGTTGCATTAAAATTAAATGAAATGAGCAAGTATTCGATAGGCACTTGTAGTCGACTCTAGAAATAGCGTCACGATCATATAGAAGCAACCCATGCAAGATATCTAAAATGCTTATAGACACGGGAAAGGTAACTTGAGGTTTTGCTCTCGCGAGAGGCAGGCAATTTTAGAACTCTTCTGTGCAGTAAAGTAGATACGATTTTGGCAAGGCATTATTGACAGTAAGGGTCGATTCTAGGTAATCCCGACCTTCCAAATCAACATCGTATATATTTTATTCTTTGCCATTGCATCTTTGTCACATCATTTTTAGTAATTTATTTGTTCATTTACATAATAGTCCCATAGTAATTCTCATAACTTCCATTACATTTCTACTCTTGTTTTGCCATAGCATTTCCAAGTATTCATTAATTCCACATATTGCATACATCACTATTCCTTTAACTACCACTGCATACTTATCATTGTTTTTACCATAGCATTAATAACACTCAATTATAATAAGTTGACCACTTTTGCGTATCAATCCGATCCTTGTGGGAACGATACTCACTCATTATTTTATTACTTGATCTGACGTGTGTACTTGCACAAATTGCATGGGGCAAGTTTTTGGTGCCGTTGCCGAGGATTGGCAATTTGGTGAAATTTGGTTTGGTTATTTTACTTAATTGTTTTGTTTAACTTACTGTTGTAACACCCCTAACCTATATCTGTCACCAAAATAGGGTTATGGAGCATCACCGTAAAAGCAAAACTTAAAAACATTCACATTCAATCATTTTATAAATCATTTATAATTCATTCAAATATAAACATATTGTCTCTTCTTCAAGCCCTCGAGACCTTAGAAATACTTTAGAAATGATTCGGGACTAAATCAGAAACATTTGAAACATTAAGGAAAAATATAGAAAATTTCATACAGCAGGGGTCACACGGTCGTGTGGCCAGGCTGTGTATCATACGATATAGGGACACACGGCCGTGTCCCAGGCCATGTCTGTGCCCATGTAACTCTCTGACTTGGGTCACACGACCAAGCCACACGCCTATGTGCCAGGTCATGTTCTAGGCCGTGCAACTGCTTGACTTGCAACCTTTAAAACCTACAAGGGACACACGACCATGTCAAATGGTCATGTTTCACACATGGTTGAGATACACACCAGTGTGGACAAGAAAATGGCTAAAATCAGGCCATTTCTTTCACCCTTCTCAAGCATAAGCCTAAGTACTTTTGCACACAAGATCAAGAATTTTAAAAATGCTCAAAACTTGCATAAAAATGTCCATACAATAGGCTAGAATCCATACAACCAATATGCCATATAGGCACCTCAAGCACATATATCAAACATACCAAAACTTGTGCATATTTAACCATTTATCAACTAACTTGTTTCCATACCAAAAACATCTCAATTGACACATATAAACCATATCATATTAGATTCATATCATATCAAAATAACTTTACCATTTGGACCATTTCTCATATGGATCAAAACCATCTAAATGACACAAAACTAGCCATTTCGAAATGGTTCCAACAACGAACATATATATACCATATTTTAATCATGCACATCTATTCAAAACCTTTCCAAAGCATACCATAACTTGACCATGTTGAGATCAATTCATCACCTACCATTTTAGCCATTCAAACATGCATTAATACATTGTACAAATAACACACATCAATAAGGCATCAAAGGTACCAATGTTGAATCAACCAAAATGACATATACATGCCAAACTCATCAACTAACATAAACCACAAGTCCACCAATACATTCCATTACAACCTTGATCAAGACACCAAAATCTACCAATATAATTGCTGGATAGTAGGGTAGATCTTCGACAAGCTTCCAAATCGATTGAGCTTCCGATAATCTATAAAGTAAAAGAAAATAACTACGTATGCAATGAATGCTTAGTAAGCTCGTATAAAATTTAAACATAACATTCCATTTCAAATATGGACTTTATAAGTCATAAATAAACCTATATCAATGCCTCAAGATTTATCAAACAACATAACTATCATCTCACAAATGAATAGGTTCATTAACATCTCGAATACTCTATTTAACATAATATGGTATTATAAGTTGAATTACATAATCATCAACCTTTTCTTAAATCTATGAACCATCTCAATAACTTACTTACTATTCCATTACCTAGCATAAGCTTAATTACGTTATCAATTCACAGATTAGTGTATTTATTCATGACATAAGTAAACTGGCATATAGCATAAGTAAATTTCTTCCTTACAAGTATGTCCTTTAACTCAACAATCCTTTTATTTTATCATATTACATCTCTACTTTGAACTTACCATTTCATTACCTATTCTCACATGTTTCATTTGCATAACATGCAAGACATAAGCATGAACATCAACCATAGCCACAAGCTAGTGCATTTAAACATTACTCTTTTAAAATAAACTACATCATAAACCATTCATAATAAATTACATATTTTGATTCTTACAACCCTTTTATGAACATAAGCATATTTCTATTTGGACACTTGCCATTTCAATGCATATCTTTAAAACTAACATACTACAATCTAATCAATTGCTTGACACAAGCCTAAGCATCATCAATAACACATGTTTGTGCATCAATTCATAATTCACTTGAATTAACATAATTTAAATCATTAAACATGAATAATCACACTTGAAATCATCAATTTCATGAACATAGACATACTTTCATTCAACATTTCCTTTTCATTCCTTTTCATAACTTTCATGATATAAGTCAATTAAATGCTTAACATTCTTTCCTTTTTCATGCTTGTTGACCACTTAGAATAATATCAGATACGCGGGAAATCTTACACAAAGTGTACTAAACATATGGTCGAAACCATTCCTTTTCATCATTGCTCACTCGAGCCATAAATGGGTATGCTCACACAAGTTGATAGTCCGAATGTAATTACACGATACCGCTCACACAAGCTGGTGAGTATCTATAACAAATGTCAAAACCCAACCATCGGTAGGACATTCAAGACCAGCACCTTGAACATAGTAACCTCTGCTCACACAAGTAGATGGTAAGAATGTAAGTTACACGATGCGACTCATACAAGCTGATGAGTATCTGCAACAAATGTCGAACCTCAACCATCGATAGGACATTCAAGACAAGCACCCGAAGCGTGGTAACCATAATGATATGTCATTTGTATCCTATATATTCCTAAGGTTCAAACGAGGTTCGATAGTCGTCGTACACTGTTGGATTTCCATTGTTTCTTTATATGATAATTTGCATAATAACACATAACATATACATATTGAGTCATTTACTTTAGAATAACACATTAAACATTCAATTTAATAAATATTTAAGTGTTAATAGTTTATACGAACTTACCTGGCAAAATTACTGTAAGGACAAAGTATAAGGGCTATTTGGTAATTTTCCCTTCTTCTCGATTTTCAACTTGTTCTTGATCTAAATTAATAATTTCATTCAACTCATTAATTTAGATATCTCAATCACATCATTTTATGCAATTTATTCCTTTTTGACATTTTACAAAATTACGCTCAACTTTTTATTTTTATTTAATTTAGTCCATATGTTCTAATCATGCAAATAAATTTACGTTTTATAGGAACTGTGACCCTTTTGAATTCCCGGTAAAAATAGAGTTAGTGTCGCAACACCAAGGCTGAAATCAAAGGAATAAAGAAAACTGATTTTATGTCGCGACACAGAAGGTAGTATACACAGGTTTCCAAAATTTCAGAGTGTACCATAACATCGAACCTTGTTGCCGTGACAATGGCAAATTGCCAAATGCAATTTTCTATAGGGTTGCCCAACTCAATTGCACAACTTGATAGATTAAAACTTATTTGACTGAGTTTTTAACCCTTATTTTAAAACATAAAAAGAGTTTAACTTCATCATTCTCAACATTCTGAACACTCTAAAAACTCTCTAACATCCCAAAAATTCCTTTTCATCAAAGCCCTAAATCCCCAAAACATCCATTGTCACCCATCAAGCTTCATTTGGGAAAAAAAGCATTAACCACTTGGACAGGAAGCATCAAAGAGTGCAAGAAATCTAAGGTTAAGTATTCCTTTACCTGTTTTATTGTTCTATCAATTACTGCTAATTTTTATTTTCTTATTTTAAAACTAAAGTATTGGAAAATGCCACCTAAAAAAAGTAGGAAACCTAAGTTCCAAGAAACTCTGGTTGTTTCAGACCCTAAAAAATTCCATAACCCAAATGTCAAGAAATATTTTCTGGAATTATAGGGAAGACCGCTTACACAAGAATGAGGGTTCAAACCCTCAGTGGTTCTGTGCAAAGAAATTTGGACAATAGTCAAAGACCATCGATGGGAGTGATTCTGTGTCACTCCTAAGGAAAATGCTATCATACCAGTAGTACAAGAATTTTAGGCCTCTTTTAGAGAGAAAGAAATGAGAAAAAGGCAAGATGAAAGTTGGGAAAGAAATGAGAAAATGCAAGATGAAAGTTGGGACACTATAATGGTAAGAGGAGAAGTATCGATTGCTCTTAAAGAGGTATGTGAGTTTTACGATATACCTTACTATGGCAAATACTTCCTTGATAACCCTGATTTAAATACATTTGAGGATATAAAAATGTATGATGTCATTAAGTACTTAACTCAGGTAGAAGTATATGGAACTATAGGCTGAATACCGTCTTACCAGCTAACTTCAATCAAGCAATAATGTTCTCGGTAGTGAAAATGTGGATGCAATTCATAGGTACTAGAACTGCGCCTACATTGAATGTTTCTAACGTTAATACTTTTTGGATCTATACTTTTGTATGGCATTTTCTGGCACAAGAAATTATGCGTGGTCAATGGATTTATTGCTAGGTGAAGTGCTATGTGAATAGCCAAAAAGCTGGGATTTTCTTTCCCTACCTTGTGACAGCTCTGTATCGAAAAGCAAAAGTTCTAATGGGAGAAAATAAGTAGTTCATGAATCTAACAAATATCATAATTGGGGAATCATTATATAAGAAATATGTTGAGCTTCAGAGGAAACAAATTATTGATTAGTACTAGAGGAGGAATGAAAAGATGGATGTTCTGGTGTCACTCAAACGGAATGAGCAATCAAAAGCTCAAAAAAGGGCAAGTGGGAACATCAAAGAAAAACTCGTTGGAAAGATCAGGAGGGCACAGGAGATGAGCTCAATACTTCGTCCGATTGAATAGGTTACGAGCACCAAATTATCCGTTAGACATATTCAGCCCAACACAGACCCATCATACAGTTGAAGTGGAGGAGGCAAACTCGAAGGACGAGGATGAGGTGGATGATTAGGAATTCAAAAGGAATGATAACAATTATGAAGCAACATTTCAACCAAAATACTCTATACCAAAAGGGCCAATTATCCGAAGCCCAACTGAACATGCACCTTCGACGGCTGGAACTTCCCATCACGAATATGGCTCAAGAAAGGGAAAAGCACTGATGGAAAGGAGGCCTTCACCTTGTTTTGATGATTCATATAAAGATTAAAAATGAACTTTTTCTTTTCTATTTTGGGATTGTATTAATTTTTGGATGATTTTTAATTTAAAAAATTGTTACGGATATAAGTAATAGTAGATTATTAGTTTTTTATTTTTTGGTTTGTTTGAATTTTCTATGTAGGAACCCATAATGGAAGAGGCACAACAATCTTGAACTTTCAATAGTAAAAGGAGAAGGAACCCATCAATAGCCTATGGAACTACTATGGAACTACTACGATCAATCGGGTAACTTTGTTCCCTATCTTTCTAGGGCTACACATTGAAGACAATGTGTTATCTAAAGTGTAGGGGTAACATAGAAAATCTATTTAATTTTTACGCTTTTCTTTGATTTTTCTTATCGATTGTGTGCTTGAGCTTATGAAAATACAAATGATTGGTTAGGAGCATGTACATAGGCTGATTGTATTTATGGTAATTTTGGCATGATGATAGGTGATTTTAAATTTTATTACTATTAGGCTATTAAGTTTTATATATTATATTGTAAATAGACATTAAGAAATTGAATTTACCAAATGATATAGAGCATACAAGGAAACAAGCATGTTAGTATGTATTATAAATTGTTGAATTTTTTATTATTTGGTTGAATAAATTTGTGAATATTGAGATACCTAGAGATGAACTAAGACGTTGTTTGGTATTCACTCAGAGCCAAAAAGCTAATCGTTGTTTGTTAATACTTAGTACCTATTTTGAGCTAGAAAACACTTCTTGATGAACCTCTATACAAAACCCGAGCTAAACAAAATAATTTGTGCTTACCCTTTTATCTGGTCTTGAATTGTATGATTTTAGCTATACATAGTAAGGGATAAGTAGATACATTATCGTGGTTTTGTAAAAACAAAGTGATAGGAAAGATCAATGTAGTATGGTGATTATAGGTTAGCTTAAAAATATAAAACGTAAAAAAATGAAAAAATAAAGCAAGTAGAGAAATGACATGAAAAATAAAAGCATTTGTGAGTAAGGTATCGTGAAAAAGAAATAAAAGTCACAAAGTCACAAAAATATAAAAACTCGTTCATTAGTGAACAAAAACTTGTGAGCTAGCCATAGTTACTATATGATGCTGAGATTTCCTATAAGGAGAAATAAGGAAGGTAAGAGAAGGAGAAATAAGGTAGTGAGCGGGAAAGGATCATTACGGGGGAGAATAGGGGACACTATGATGTGCCCGTAACAGCCCGATTTTTGGGCGTAGTCAGAACAATGGTTTCGAAACCACTAACCCGAGGTCAGATAAATTATTTATAATATTTTTTTATGTGTTGTAGCATGATTATATGAGTGCATGAATATTTTGGTGAAATAATTTTAGCGGTTTCATACTTAATTGCAAAAAAGGACTAAATCACATAAAGTGCAAAATTTTTGTTCTACAAGCTAAAGGTGTCAAATAGCTATGGAACATTAAATTAGAGGCCTTTATTGAGTAAATAGACCAAAAATTTGTTAATAGCTGATCATAGGGACAAATAAATTGTAAGGTCAAAGTTAGGTGAAATTGGGTGACTAAATTAACTAGAGATAAAATAAAATAAAAGGAAAAAGATATCACCTTTCATCTTTCTCCTCTCCACCGAAAATACCAGAAAAAATAGAGGTTTTGGACCTTCAAAATTTCAGCCACTCTTTACCCATACAAGTAAGTGATTTTGATGGCCTTTCTTGATAATTTTTGTACTTTTGGGACCCTTGTAGCATAATCTAGCTAATGAAGGGGCTATTTTGCAAAATGGTTGAAAGTATAGGGTTTCTCCATGAGATTTTTCATGTTGTTTTCTGAATTTTTTATAGAAGAAAATGAATCATGGTTGTTAAACAAACAACTTTTGTGAATTAGTTTTCATGAAAACCCTAACTAAGGACCATTTTGCATAAGTTATAAATTATGTGGTAAATGAGTGAAATAATTGGAATTTTGGGCTGCTTCTAGTATAAAAAGAATTCGGCTAGGCTTGCATAGTGAGAAAATTTGATAAAAATCGATTTACGAGCCTAGGGGTAAAATAGTAATTTTGTGAAAGTCTAGGGGCAAAATGGTCATTTTGCAAAAATATGATTTATGAAATGCACTAATTAATATGATGATTAAATTAGTGAATTTTTTTATCATTTTAGATCAAGAAATACAAAATCCGGACCCAGACCAGTGAAAGGCCAAGCTAGTAGACTAAAGCCAATTAGTCGTCCACTTTTTGTATACCGAGGTAAGTTCTGTGTATGTAGGGCAACTTTATCATTATTATGTGTTGAATGATTAATTTTGTGTAATATGTTTGAAATTGCTTATGAATAATGCATGATTAAATTCAATGTAGTAGAGTCCCGATTGAACCTAGGAATAGATTGGATATCTATGCTATGACATTTGGGTGATATGAGAGCTAGTGTAAGACCATGTTTGGGACATGGCATTGGCCACAACATGAGAGCCAATGTAAGACCATGTTTGGGATATGGCATCGGCCACCTTATGAGAGCCAGTGTAAGACCATGTTTGGGACATGGCATTGGCCACAACATGAGAGCTAGTGTAAGCTCATGTTTGGGACATGGCATCGACATTGATATATGTGCT
Source organism: Gossypium hirsutum (assembly GCF_007990345.1). NCBI lineage: Eukaryota > Viridiplantae > Streptophyta > Magnoliopsida > Malvales > Malvaceae > Gossypium > Gossypium hirsutum. Next base: position 74,243,530 of record NC_053435.1, read on the forward strand.
AGTGTAAGACCATGTTTGGGACATGGCATCGGCCACCTTATGAGAGCCAGTGTAAGACCATGTCTGGGACATGGCATTTGGCCTCAACATGTGAGCCAGTGTAAGACCATGTTTGAAACATGGCATCGAGAATTCACTCTTTTGTGTAAAGCTTGTCAAATATCCTTTAGTATTCCAAATGGTTTAACGGGTTATTTTAAAAGCTTGTGACAATGATATGGAATGATATAATCATGTTGTGAGTGGTACAGATTCTTATTCGAAACTCATGAGATATGAGTCTAGTTATGTTGCCTTGATGGTAGGAATGTCATGAGTAAGTTCTAGCTATGAAAATGATCTTGGGACAATATTGAAATCTTTGGTTTATGCTTGTGATATATATAAGCATGGAGTGATATTTTCCATGTTCACTCAATAATGTTGTGTTGATTTATGACATGCATGGTTGATGTTGTTACTAATTTATATGCAACTTACTAAGCTTTATGCTTACTCCCTCTCCTTTCCATTTTTTTTCTAATGCTGCCAAGCTAGTATCGGGGATCCAGGGACGTCAGAGGCATCGATCACACTATTACCTGAAGCTTTGGTATAGCTAGTTTAATACTTTGATTTTGGCATGTATAAGGACTTGAATCTTTTGTTTAGTGTCTTGTTAGTTTAGCCATAAGAGTTGGCTCATATGATGGATGTGATATTCATTTTGTATAGGCCATTAATGTTGGCTAATATTGATTATTGTTAAATGCATTTGATGCAAATTTCTCATGGTTGTGGTGGTTTGGGTTATATGTGTTATGCTTGGATTGGTTTTGGTTGATGTTGTGTAGGTTCGTGCAAGTAAGGGCGGAAAAAGGCTTGGTAAATAGCTTATTTTTGTCTACATAGGCAGATACACGAGTGTGTGTCTAGGCCGTGTGTGACACAGGGTTTGCCGCATGGGCGTGTAGTCTTGCCGTGTGTCCCCTGCACCTGAATTTTACAAGTCAGTATGCATGGTAGTAAACACATGAGCGGAGACACGAGCGTGTGTCTGAGTAGTGTGGAGGACACAGCCTAATGCACGGGCATGTGCCATGGCTGTGTGCCCTTAATTGCTTGCTGACGCCAGAAACAGAATGTCAAGGTTTTTGTACACAGGCTGAGACACGGGCGTGTCATGGCCATGTGGGAAACATAGGTCATGGACATGGGCGTGTGCCAAGTAGTGTGAAAACCCCTGTAGGTTCGAATTGAAAAATAAATTCGCACGAACTAGGGACAAGGGCCTTTAGCATGGCCTGTAACGCCCCTTACCCGTGTTCCACATCAAAACAGGGTACGAGGTATTACCAGATCATAATATATATCATTAAACGAAACCGAAATAGAAATATATCATCCAAATAGATAATGTATCATTATAACATATGTCTTGAACAATATTAGCCAACTTCAATGGCTTATACAAAATAATTTTGTTAAATAATGTAACCAATATTTTAAACCTAGGCAATTATGACACGTAACAAAATAACGAAGCCTACTATACATGCCATAATTCAAAAGAAATGTTTAGTTCAAATACCCAAAAGTATTGATAGTGTGGCAAATCTTCAACGATCCTTAACTCCCGAGCAATGCCGGACGACACTATAAGACAAAAGAGAGAAAAGAAAGTAAGCTTATATGGGTTAGTAAGTAAGTATATAAATAATAATTAAAGAATCTAATATGTTTACACATTAACTCAAGTGTATTTACTTTTAATTTCAATCTTTACTCCACTTTGATTGAGCTATCTCTCCTGCGTCATGTTCACTAAATAAATCATAACTTGAGTTACAAAATTCGAAATTCAAATCTGTAAAATTTCCCTAAAACTATACTCATATAAATTCTTACTAGTTTTTTTCTAGGGTTTTTGGTCCAGCCAATTAGTACAGTTTATTAGTTAAAGTTTCCCCCTTTATACAGGTCGACTAATCTGAACTCTGTTCACTACGAGTTGAAGTTATCCCAGTACACAATTCAAATAGCCATGAAACATGTTTCATTTAAAACTAGACTCAATAAAGAATCTAGACATCTAAACTATATTTCTTAATTTTTTTTTACAATTTTTAATGATTTATCAAAGTCAGAACAGGGGATCACATAGTCAATCTGAACAAGTCACACACAAATATAAATATCTCAAAATATAGAGTTCCTTTGCTTGCTCTATTTCTTTTATATGAAAATAGACTCATTGAGCTTTAATTTCATGTCTCATTCAGCCTCTAATTAAATTAATACTATTTTTGGTGATTTTTAAAATTCACATCACTGCTACTGTCCAAAATAATATTATTGCAATTTCACTCTTTCACACTTTCCTTGTATTAACCTCACTTAGCATACATATCACAATTCATTTTCACCACATTTCATACATCACAAGTATAAGTCCATGATTACAATGCCACCGTAAAATTATCCCGTTGAACAATTCGGATCAATCCTCGATACTTGATGGTTTCAGCACACTGCCCCACTATCATATTTCATATAATTCGGCTCTCTTGTACACATGGTGAACACTTAGTACTACCCATGTGACCTAGCCAATTTATCTCGTAGCTCTTTTGTCTACATGGTGTCCTTCACTTGGAATCACACATGTGACCTAGCTACATTTATCTCTCCCGTAGCTCTCTTGTCTACATGGGATACATCCCGTATCACACATGTGACCTAGCTACTACATAGTATCTCGTAGCTTTCTTGTACACATGATGTGCACTCAGCACTATACATGTGACCTAGCTACGCTCCATCTATATTATTCAATCTTTCTGAATGTTTAACCGGGATTTCTCTCTCTATTACTTATTTCCATTCCTCCAATAGTCGATTTATGCTTCAAAATTAGCTAAAATACATATAATAGGCTGAAATATAAAAATGTAAATAAAGTTAATATATTATTTACATACAAACTTACCTCGGTGCAAAATATAGAAATTTTGCAATTTAGTCCAAAACCTTTTCCTTCCCCCGTTCGAGATCAATTCCACGCCTTTCTTAATCTATAACAACACATTTAGCTCATTTAACACTCATACTATTTATTTCAATCCAAAACTCACATTATGGAAAAATTACATTTTTGCCCCCTAACTTTTACAAAATTATGATTTTGTCCCTAGGCTCAGAAATTTTAATTCCAGCCCTTATTATTATGTTTTATGACATGCTGATCATTTCTCCCTTCTATGAAAACATCAAATTCTCACTCTAACACATAGTTATGAACAATAGGTATTTTTACTGATTATGCCGTTTTGTTCGTTTTCGCTAAAAATCTCTTAGAAAAGATCGTTCTCCTAACTTCAAACATTCATATTCTACCATCAAACATCAAAATACATGCATATAATTCATGGGTAAAATTTTAAACATAAACTCTAACTCGAAATAATGGTAGAAATAGGTAGACCGAGCTACGAGGATTTTAAAAATGTAAAGAACATTAAAAACGGGGCTTGAATGCACTTGCTATTGAGCTTGAAAGCTTGGGAAAAACCCTAGCTATGGAGAACATGTAAGTTTCGGCCAAGCTTGAATGAAGATGAACACATTTTTGTGTTATTTTTCCCATTTTATTTCATTTAATATACAAATGACCAAAATGCCCTTACTACTAAACTTTCTTAAAATTCCATCCATGTCCTAATTTTTGTCCATATAAAGTATAATGGTCTAATTTCCATTTAAGGACATCTACTTAAAATCCTCATTTCAATCAATTACTGTATGAACTAGAACACACATTTTTTTACCTATTTCAATTTAGTCCTAAATATCAAATTAAACAGCCAATCGATAAAATTTCGCAACGAAATTTTCAAACAATTATGAAATCATAATATAAACACTAAAACTTAATCAAAATAATTTCTTTGAACCTTGGATTCATGGTTTCAAAACCACTATTCTGTTTTGGCCCTAAATCGGGCTATTACAACTCTCCCCCTTTAGGGATTTTCGTCTCTGAAAATCTTACCGGTAAAGAGATTTGGGTGCTATTTTCTCATGGCTTCCCCCAGTTCCCACGTAGCTTCTTCTACTCCATGTCTTTGCCATAACACTTTCACTAAAGCTACAATTTTCTTTCTCAATTGTTTTACTTCTCGAGCCAAAATCTTAATCGGTTCCTCATCATAGGTCAAGTCTGATCGAATCTCAATTTTTGTTGGAGAAATCACATGTGAAGCATCAGAACGATAATGTCGCAACATTGATACATGAAACACGTTATTAATTCTTTCAAACTTTGCCAGTAAGGCCAACCGATATGCCACTGGTCCAATTCTCTCAGTAATCTTGTATGGCCCAATAAAACGCGGACTCAACTTGCTTTTTCGGCTAAATCTCAGAATCTTCTTCCATGGTGACACCTTCAAAAACACTTTATCACCTACCTGGAATTCAATCTCTTTTCTTTTTAAATCTGCATATGACATTTGTCGATCTGAAGCAGCTTTCAAGCAATCACGAAATACTTTTACTTTCTCTTCAGCTTCTTTAACTAGATCAACTCCGTGAATCTGTTTCTCACTAAGTTCGGTCCAATATAAAGGAGTACGACACTTGCGACCATACAAGGCTTCGTACGGTGCCATCTGTATAATTGATTAAAAACTGTTATTGTAGCCAAATTCAACCAAAGATAGATATTTCTCCCAATTGCCTTCAAATTCTAAAACACAACATCTAATATCTTCGAGTACTTGGATTACTCTTTCCGACTGACCATCTGTTTGTGGATGAAACGCGGTACTAAAGATCAATTTTGTACCCAAAGCTTCTTGTAACTTTTTTCCAGAATCTCGAGGTAAACCTCAGATCTCTATCTGATATTATAGACATAGGTACCCCGTGCAACCTCACAATTTCAGCAATATATAATTCAGCTAATTTATCAAGTGAGTAATCGGTACGTACCGGTATAAAGTGAGCCGGCTTTGTTAACTTATCAACCACTACCCAGACAACATCCTTCTTTTTAGAAGTCAGAGGCAAACCGGTTACAAAATCCATGGTAATCCTATCCCATTTCCACTCAGGCACCATTACTGGTTGGAGTAATGCTGAAGGCAGTTGATGCTCAGCTTTTATTTCTTGACAGATCAAACACTTGGTTACAAATTCAGAAATGTCCCTTTTCATGCCTGGCCACCAATATAACTTCTTTAAATCATTATACATTTTTGTGCTACCAGGGTGAACCGACAAACAACCACTGTGTGCCTCATGTAATATTTTCTGAATCAATTAATCATTTTTCGGTACACATATCCTGTCTCAAAACATCAAATAGTTATCCGGTCCAACTAAAAAATCTGAGTCGTAACCCGATTCAAACTGAGTTCTCTTGGTTCGCAAGTCACTATCGCTCTTTTAAGCATCACAAATTAGCTGGAGAAATAACGATTTAGCCCTCATCTCTGCTAAGATTGACCCATCATCAGACAATGCTAACCCCGTATTCATGGTTCTCAAAGTAAAAAGAGATTTCCTGCTCAAAGCGTCAACAACTACATTCGCTTTTCCCAGATGATAATCAATCATTAACTCATAATCCTTCAATAATTCAAGCCATCTCCGCTGTCGCAGATTCAAATCCTTTTAGTTCATCAAATACTTCAAACTTTTGTGATCAGTAAAAATTTGGTATTTTTCACCATACAAATAATGTAGCCAAATCTTCAAGGCAAAGACAATAGCGGCCAATTCCAAATCATGTGTAGGATAGTTCTTCTCATGCGGTTTTAACTGTCTCGAGGCATAAGCTACCACTTTACCCTCTTGCATTAGTACACATCCAAGGCCTATCAATAATGCATCACTATAAATTACGAACTCCTTCCCTGGCTCAGGCTGTACTAAAATTGGTGCTTCAGTCAATCGTGCTTTCAGCTTTTCAAAACTCTGCTGACATTTATCAGTCCATTCAAACTTAACATTCTTTTTCATCAACTTAGTCATAGGAGAGACAATCATCAAAAATCCCTCGACAAAGCATCTATAATACCCGGCCAAGCCTAAAAAGCTTCTAACCTCGGATACATTCTTTACCGGTTTCCAATCAATGATCACAGAAATCTTGTTCGGATCCACCCGAATACCATCACCTGAGACTATATGTCCCAAAAATCTGACTTCACGAAGCCAGAACTCACTTTTACTAAACTTAGCAAACAATTTCTTTTCTCTCAAGATCTATAATATGGTTCTTAAGTGTTCGGCGTGCTCAGATTCATCCCGACAATAAATTAGAATGTCATCTATAAACACTACTACAAACTTATCTAAATATGGCCGAAAGATTCTGTTCATCAAGTCCATAAATATAGCTAGAGCATTTGTTAGGCCAAAAGGCATCACAAGGAACTCATAATGTCCATACCTTGTCCTAAAGGCGGTTTTCGGCACATTCGACTCCTTAGCACTCAACTGGTCGTAACCGGACCTCAAATCGATCTTTGAAAACACTGTGGCCCCCTTTAACTTATCGAATAAATCATCAATCCTCGGCAATGAGTAATTGTTCTTTATAGTCACCTTGTTGAGCTGACGGTAATCAATGCAAAGCCTTATTGAGCCATCTTTCTTCTTTACGAACAATACGGGAGCACCCCAGGGAGAGAAACTCGGTCTCACAAATCCTTTGTCTGTTAACTCTTGTAACTGAGCCTTCAATTCTTTTAATTCAGTCGGAGCCATTCTATATAGAGAAATCGAGATCGGTGTAATACCCGGCAACAAATCAATGGCAAACTCTATCTTCCTATTCGGAGACAATGCAGACAATTCCTCTGGAAATAGATCTGGAAATTCACAGACTATCGGTGCTGATTCAAGCTTCAATTCAGACAGCTCAGTATTCATTACATAGGCCAGATAAGCTTCACATCCTTTCCTCATGTATTTCTGTGCAGACATGTGCGAAATCGCCATAGGCAACTTATTTGATTCATCTGTTTCAACCCACAGAGTTTCACCATTTTCACATTTCAACTCTAGTGTTTTCTGTTTACAATCTACCTTGGCATCATACAATGTCAACCAGTCCATTCCCAAAATAATATCAAAATCATCAAATGGTAACAACATCAGATTAGCCAAAAAACAGTGACCTTGAATCATTAATGGGCAATTCTTGCAAACCTTATCAACTAGCACATATTGGCCTAAGAGGTTCAACACTTTAATCGTAAATTCAGTAAACTCAACAGGCAACTTTTTATTAGATACTAAATTCATACAAACATAGGAATGAGTAGACCCGGGATCAATCAATGCAATAACAATAGCATCATAGAGAGAAAATGTACCAGTAATCACATCGGGAGATGATGTATCCTCTCGGGCACGTATGGCATAAGCTCTAGTAGGCGCTCTAGCTTTTGATCTCGCCGCTGAATCTTTCATTACCATTTTACTGCTAGCTCTACCTCCAGTATTTCTCGGTGGTCTACCTCTGCTAGCAGTAGTACTCTATCTAGCACTCTGAATTTTTTCTTCTTTAACTTTCTCCGGACAGTCTTTGATAAAATGCTCGTGAGAACCATACTTGAAACAAGCACGCTCGTTTCCCTAACACTCACCAAAATGTTGCCTGCCACATTGCTGACATTCGGGATTTCTAGATCGCACATTATCCACACTTGCCACTGAAGTAGCTTGAGCTTTAGACCCCGAATATGCCCTACCACGAACTCTGTGTGAATCCCCAGCTGAAACTATCATTCGAGGGTTTGTCTCTTTGGACCTCTTTGATTGAGATTTAAATGACTTGCTTATCAGCCTCTTTCTGACATCTCGAGCCTCAATAGCAGCTTTTCTTCTTTCTTTGTTCAATTCTTCGGCTTTAAGAGCTCGGTCAACCAATACTACAAATTCTTTCAGCTTCAAAATTCCCACAAGCACTTTAATGTCCTCATTTAGCCCATCCTCAAACCTTTTACACATAATGGCCTCGGTGGACACACATTCCTGGGCATACTTGCTAAGCCTTACAAATTCGCATTCATACTCTGCCATAGATATCTTGCCCTGCTTCAATTCAAGGAACTCCTTCCGTTTTTTATCAATAAATCGCTGACTTATGTATTTCTTTCTGAATTCTTCCTGGAAGAAATCCCAAGTAACCCTTTCTTTTGGCACCACTAATACCAAAGTCTTCCACCAGTGGTAGGCTGAATCTCTCAAAAGTGATACAACACACTTTAAGCACTCCTCGGGTGTACATGAGAGCTCATCAAATACACGGGTAGAATTTTCAAGCCAGAACTCCGCTTTTTCGGGATCATCATCGATCTTTGCTCTAAACTCTTTGGCCCTTTGTTTTCGAATCTTGTCAACCGGAGGCTTGTTCATTCTTACCAAATCTATGCCTTGAGCAGCTACAGAAACCGTCTGAGGTATGGAAGGGGGTGGAGGAGGTTGAGCATTTGGGTTTGCTCGAATAAACTCATTATACCAATTATTCATCATTTGGAGAAAGGCATCCCGGGCCCCATCTCCCTGTCTCAATGTCTCAGGTCTACTTTCTACAGGCGCGATCCCTTGTGCGGGAGCCGGCGCATTGGTAGCAGCATCATCAACCGCAGTTCTATCAAGATCCATTACTATATTAAAACAAAACATAGTTTAGAATAATCAGGAGTCATTACACTATCACAATATATTTATGGCATGTATAGCTAGACTTTTACACATACTATATTAGTCCAAGAATCGACTAAACCACTAAATGTAACGCCCCTTACCCGTGTTCCACATTGAAACAGGGTACGAGGTATTACCAAATCATAATATATATCATTAAACGAAACCGAAATAGAAATATATCATCCAAATAGATAATGTATCATTATAACATATGTCTTGAACAATATTAGCCAACTTCAATGGCTTATACAAAATAATTTGGTTAAATAATGTAACCAATGTTTTAAACCTAGGCAATTATGACACGTAACAAAATAATGAAGCCTACTATACATGCCATAATTCAAAAGAAATGTTTAGTTCAAATACTCAAAAGTATTGATAGTGTGGCAGATCTTCAACGGTCCTTAACTCCCGAGCAATGCCGGACGACACTAAAGACAAAATAGAGAAAAGAAAGTAAGCTTATATAGCTTAGTAAGTAAGTATATAAATAATAATTAAAGAATCTAATATGTTTACACATTAAATAAATCATATTTACTCCTCTTTGATTGAGCTGTCTCTCCTGCGTCATCTTCACTAAATAAGTCATAACTCGAGTTACAAAACTCGAAATTCAAATCCGTAAAATTTTCCTGAAACTAGACTCATATAACTTCTTACTGATTTTTTTCTATAATTTGTGGTTCAGCCAATTAGTACAGTTTATTAGTTAAAGTTTCCCCTGTAATACAGCTCGATTGATCTGCCCTCTGTTCACTACGAGTTTTTAAAACTAGACTAAATAAGGAATCTATACAAATAAACTATATTTCTTAATTTTTTTTACAATTTTTAATGATTTATCAAAGTCAGAATAGGGGATCACATAGTCAATCTGAACAAGTCACACACAAATATAAATATCTCAAAATATAGAGCTCCTTTGCTTGCTCTGTTTCTTTTATATGAAAATAGAGTCATTTAGCTTTAATTTCTTCTCTCATTCAGCCTCTAATTAAATTTATACTATTTTTGGAGATTTTTCAAAGTCACGTCACTGCTATTGTCCAAAACAGTATTATTGCAAATTCACTCTTTCACACTTTCCTTGTATTAACCTCACTTAGCATACATATCACAATTCATTTTCACCATATTTCATACATCACAAGTATAAGTCCATGATTACAATGCCACCGTAAAATTATCCCGTTGAACAATTCGGATCAATCCTCGATACTTGATGGTTTCAGCACACTACCCCACTATCATATTTCATATAATTCAGCTCTCTTGTACACATGGTGAACACTTAGTGCCACCCATGTGACCTAGCCAATTTATCTCGTAGCTCTCTTATCTACATGGTGTCCTTCACTTGGAATCACACATGCGACCTAGCTACATTTATCTCTCCCGTAGCTCTCTTGTCTACATGGGATACATCCCGTATCACACATGTGACCTAGCTAATACATAGTATCTCGTAGCTTTCTTGTACACATGATGTGCACTCAGCACCATACATGTGACCTAGCTACGCTCCATCTATATTATTCAATCTTTTCAAATGTTTAACCGGGATTTCTCTCTCTATTACTTATTTCCATTCCTCTAATAGTCGATTTATGCTTCAAAATTAGCTAAAATACATATAATAGGCTGAAATATAAAAATGTAAATGAAGTTAATGTATTATTTACATACAAACTTACCTCGGTGCAAAATATAGAAATTTTGCAATTTAGTCCAAAACCTTTTCCTTTCCCCGTTCGAGATCGATTCCACGACTTTCTTGATCTATAACAACACATTTAGCTCATTTAACACTCATACTATTTATTTCAATCCAAAAATCACATTATGGAAAAATTACATTTTTGCCCCCTAACTTTTACAAAATTATGATTTTGCCCCTAGGCTCAGAAATTTAATTTCAGCCATTATTATTATGTTTTATGACATGCTGATCATTTTTCCCTTCTATGACAACATCAAATTCTCACTCTAATACATAGTTATGAACAATAGGTATTTTTACCGATTATGCCGTTTTGCTCGTTTTCGCTAAAAATCGCTTAGAAAAGATCGTTCTCCTAACTTCAAACATTCATATTCTACCATCAAACATCAAAATACATGCATATAATTCATGGGTAAAATTTTAAACATAAACTCTAACTCGAAATAATGGTAGAAATAGGTAGACCGAGCTACGAGGATTTTAAAAATGTAAAGAACATTAAAAACGGGGCTTGAATGCACTTGCTATTGAGCTTGAAAGCTTGGGAAAAACCATAGCTATGGAGAACATGTAAGTTTCGGCCAAGCTTGAATGAAGATGAACACATTTTTGTGTTATTTTTCCCATTTTATTTCATTTAATATACAAATGACCAAAATGCCCTTACTACTAAACTTTCTTAAAATTCCATCCATGTCCTAATTTTTGTCCATATAAAGTATAATGGTCTAATTTCCATTTAAGGACCTCTACTTAAAATCCTCATTTCAATCAAGTACTTTATGAACTAGAACACACATTTTTTTTACCTATTTCAATTTAGTCCTAAATATCAAATTAAACACCCAATCGATAAAATTTCGCAACGAAATTTTCAAACAATTATGAAATCATAATATAAACACTAAAACTTAATCAAAATAATTTCTTTGAACCTTGGATTCATGGTTTCAAAACCACTATTCTGTTTTGGCTCTAAATCAGGCTGTTACATGGCCATGTTAAGAAGACATATAGGTGTGCCGCCCTTCCACACGGGCATGTGCCTTGTCAGCTTGAAAGTTTACAAAGTTTCTAGAGTGCACAGGTTAGTCCCGAATCAATTTCAAAGTGTGTTCGGGGCATCGTAGGCCTATAGTAGGGACATTAAGGTATTGTGAAAAGTTTTAATTGGGAACGAGATTTCATATCAAGGAAGTGAATGTTTGTATGTGTTTAAGTTAGGTAACATCTCGTATCCTGTTCCACGTTGATCTCGGGTAAGGGATGCTACATTTAGTGGTATTAGAGCTATGGTTTACTCGATTCTCAGACTAACCTAGAATGAGTACGAGTCTAGCTATACATGCCATAAATATAATGTGATAGTGTGACAACTCTTGGCAAATTTAAATTGTGTTTTCATATAGTAAATGGATCTTGACGGAGCTATGGTGGATGATGTTGAAAGTAATGCCCCGGCTCCCGCTGAAGGGACTGCGCCAGTCGAAGATGGGCTCGTGACATTGAGTCAAGGTAGAGGGGCTAGAGAAGCCTACCTCTATATGATGGATGCTTGGTACTCGGAGTTCATTTGTTCAAATCTGAACACTCCACCTCCCCTGCCTCCTCCGATTCCTTAGCCTGCACATATGGCTCCCTAAGGAGTAGAAATGGTTAGGAGAGAAAAACCTCTGGTAGATAAAATTCGTAAGCACGAGGCTGAGGATATTTGGGCCAAAATTGATGATGACCTAGAGGGAGCAGAGTTCTGGTTGGAAAATACCATTAGGGTATTCGATGAATTGTCTTGCACCCTTGAGGAGTGCATGAAGTGTATTGTGTCACTCCTACGAGACTCGGCCTACCAATTGTGAAACACCCTTGTGTCAGTTGTACCAAGGGAAAGGATTACATGGGAGTTTTTCTAAGAAGAATTCTGAAAAAAGTATATTAGTTAGAGGTTTATAGACAGGAAGAGGAAAAAATTTCTAGAATTGAAGCAAGGCTGAATGACAGTAACAGAGTATGAGCGTGAGTTCGTGACACTCAGGAAATACGCTAGAGGGTGTGTATCTACCAAAGCCACTATGTACAAGATGTTTGAGGATGGGTTGAATGAAGACTTCTGATTGTTGGTTGATATTTTTTTAGTTAAGAGAATTTGTAGTACTTGTTGAGAGAGCGTGTAAGGTTGAATAATTGGCTAAAGAGAAGAAGAGAGCTGATATTGAGTCACGTGACTCCAAGAAAAGACAGATGGGAAGATCATTTTAGACCTCATCCAAGAAATTGATGGAGTTCCCTGCTCGAACAAATGCGTCGACGGGTTCTTGAGCAGAAACAAGAATAAGCAGTATACGTCATTTTAAGCTCAGAACTCTTCCATTGCTAGCATTGGTAATGCTCGACCGAATAGACCAGAGTGTTCACGGTGTGGTAGACGACACTTTGGTGAGTGCCAAGGTAATGATAGAGGTTGCTTCAAGTGTGATTCATTAGACCACTTTATTCGAAACTGTCTTGAGACAGAGGAGAAAGACAAAAAGAAAGATGTGAGAGCGAGTAATGCTCCCTCGAGGGGTAGACCACAGAAGAACCTTAGGAGTGGGATTGGCAGTAGAGGTCTACCTAGAGACTCTATTGTGAGGTCCGAGGGTAGAGTGCCTGTAAGGACATACGCCATTCGCGCCTGCGAAGATGCTGCATCTCTTGATGTAATTACGGGTACCTTTTCTATCTATGATATATTTGTAGTTACTTTGATCGACCCGGGGTCTACCCACTCTTATATTTTCATGAAATTGGTATCTAGTACGAGTATGCTAGTGGAGTCTACTAAATTTGTGGTAAAAGTGTCCAACCCGTTAGGCAAACATGTAATAGTTAACAAAGTGTGTAGAAACTGTCCTTTAATGATTAGAGGTCACTATTTTCCAACTAACCTCATGTTACTACCGTTTGATGAGTTTGACCTAATTCTTGGCATGGATTGGCTAATTGTTCATAACATGTTAGTAAATTGTGGTAGTAAATTTATTGAATTGAGATGTGAAAATGGGGATATTATTCGGGTTTAATCAGGTGAATCAAACAGTGTATTAGTATTGATTTCTTCTGTGACTGTTGAGAAATACATGAGAAAAGGGTATGAGTCCTATCTTGCATTTTTGTTGAATACCCAAGAGTCGAGAGTAAAGATTGACTCAGTGCCAGTAGTATGTAAGCACCCAGATGTGTTTGCAGAAGAATTGCTCGGATTACCTCCAACCAGAGAAGTTGAATTTGGTATTGAGTTAGTCCCTAGTACAACACCTATCTCCATTACTCCGTATAGGATGGCTCCGACGGAGTTAAAGGAGTTAAAAGTACATTTACAAGAATTAACAAACAAGGGTTTCGCGAGACCGAGCTATTCTCCGTGGGGTACTCTGGTACTTTTTGTGAAAAAAAAGAATAGGTCGATGAGGTTATGTATAGACTACAGATAGCTTAACAAGGTGACGATAAAGAACAAGTATCCCTTGCCAAGGATCGACGATTTTTTTATCAACTAAAGGGAGCCATAATGTTTTCTAAGATAGATTTTAGATCCGGCTATTACCAGCTAAGAGTTAAGAGCAAGATGTACCGAAAACTGCATTTCGAACGAGATACGGGCACTATGAGTTCCTTGTCATGCCCTTGGCTTAATGAACACCCCCGTCATGTTTATGGACTTGATGAATTGTATTTTTTGGCCATACTTGGATAAGTTCGTAGTTGTTTTTATCGACGATATATTAATTTATTCTCGTGATGAGAGTGAGCACACAGAGCATTTAAGAACCATTTTGAAGACATTACGAGATAAGCAGCTATATGCGAAGTTTAGTAAAAGTGAGTTTTGGCTCCGAGAGGTTGGATTCTTGGGACACATCGTGTTGAGTGATGGGATTAGAGTTGACCCGAGTAAGCTCTTGACCATTGTTGAGTGGAAACCATCGAGGAATGTATCAGAGATTATAAACTTTATAAGTTTAGCGGGTTACTATAGAAGATTCGTTAAAGGATTCTCCACGATTGCTACTCCAATGACGAGGTTGCTACAGAAGGATATCAAGTTCGAGTGGACGAAAAATGGCAATAGAGTTTTGAGAAACTTAAGGCGTTGTTGACTGAAGCCCCAATTTTAGTGCAACTAGAACAGGGAAAAGAATTCGTAGTATATAGTGATGCATCCTTGAATGGATTAGGATGCATGCTCATGAAAGAGGGCAAGGTGATAGCATATGCCTCGAGACAACTGAAGCCGCATGAGAAAAATTATTTGACTCACGACTTAGAGTTAGTAGCCACAGTGTTCGCACTGAAGATTTGGAGTCACCACTTGTATGTAGAGAAATGTCGGGTATTCACTGACCATAAAAGCCTAAAATACTTGATGACTCAAAAGGATTTGAATCTACGACAACGAAGGTGGCTGGAGTTGATTAAAGATTTTGAGTTAGTAATTGACTATGACCTAGGAAAGGCGAACGTGGTTGTTGATGCATTAAGTAGGAAGCCATTGTTTGGCTTGAGAGAGATAAATACTCAGTTGTCTGTAATCGGGGATGTTTCAATTCTAGCAGAGTTGAGAGCTAAACCTATGTTTCTTCAAGAGATTTGTGAAGCTCAGAAGAAAAAGAGACCGAAGAAAAAGTTAAGGTAATTCATGATTGTTTGAAGGCCACTTCGGATAGACAGAAATCCTACGTGGATTTGAAACGAAAGGAAATTGAGTTTCAAGTAGGTGATAAGGTGTTTTTAAAAGTATCCCCGTGGAAGAAAGTGATCAGATTTGGTAAGAAAGGAAAATTAAGTCCACATTTTATTGGACCCTATGAGGTGACGGAGCGAATTAGACTGGTAGCTTATCGACTAGCCTTGCCATCTGAGTTAGAGAAGATCCATGATATTTTTCATTTTTCGATGTAGCATAGTTACCGTTCTGACCCTTCGCACGTTCTTTTGCCAACAGCGGTTGAGATTCGATTAGACATGACTTTTGGCGAAGAGCTGGCTAAGATCTTAGCCCGAGAGGCCAAGCAATTGAGAAATAAAAGCATCGCACTCATGAAAGTACTGTGGCTTCGACATGGGGTTGAAGAGGCCACATGGGAGCCCGAGGAAATTATGAGAGACAATACCCAAACCTTTTTAACGATAAGATTTTCGAGGATGAAAAGCCCTATGGGGGAGAATTGTAATAACCCGATTTTTGGGCCTAGTTAGAACAATGGTTTAGAAACCACTAACCTGAGGTTGGATAAATTTTTTTAATATTATTTTATATGTTGTAGCATGATTATATGAGTGCATAAAAATTGAAATAATTTTAGCGATTTTATGCTTAATTGCGAAAAAGGACTAAATCACATAAAGTGCGAAAGTTTTGTTTTACTAGCTAAAGGTGTCAAATAGCTATGGAACATTAAATTATAGGCCTTTATGGAGTAAATAGACCAGAAATTTGTTAATATCTGATCATAGGGACAAAGAAATTGTAAGGTTAAAGTTATGTAAAATTGGGTTACTGAATTGACTAGAGATATAATAAAATAAAAAGAAAAAGAGATCACCTTTCATATTTCTCCTCTCCACCGAAAATACCAGAAAAAATAGGGGTTTTAGAGCTTCAAAATTTCGGCCACTCTTTACCCATACAAGTAAGTGATTTTGATGGCCTTTCTTGATAATTTTTGTACTTTTGGGACCCTTGTAGCATAATCTAGCTAATGAGGGGACTATTTTGCAAAATGGTTGAAAGTCTAGGGTTTCTCCATGAGAGTTTTCATGTTGTTTGCTGAATTTTTTATGGAAGAAAATGAATCATGGTTGTTAAACAAACAACTCTCGTGAAGTAGTTTTCAT
This sequence comes from Gossypium hirsutum, assembly GCF_007990345.1. Lineage (NCBI taxonomy): Eukaryota > Viridiplantae > Streptophyta > Magnoliopsida > Malvales > Malvaceae > Gossypium > Gossypium hirsutum. The sequence continues at coordinate 74,259,836 of NC_053435.1, forward strand.
GAAAACCCTAACTAAGGATCATTTTTCATAAGCTATAAACTATGTGGTGAATGAGTGAAATAATGGTAATTGTGGGCTACTTCTAGTATAAAAAGAATTCAGCTAGGCTTAGGTAGTGAGAGAATTTGATAAAAATTAATTTACGAGCATAGGGTAAAATAGTAATTTTGTAAAAGTCTAGGGGCAAAATTGTCATTTTGCAAAAATATGATTTTTTAAATGCTCTAATTAATATGATGATTAAATTAGTGAATTTTTATCATTTTAGATCAAGAAATACGAAATCCGGACCTAGACCGGGGAAAGGCCAAGCTAGTAGACTAAAGCCAATTAGTTATCCACTTTTTGTATACCGAGGTAAATTGTACGTAAGTAAGGTAACTTTATCATCATTATGTGTTGAATGATTAATTTTGTGTAATATGGTTGAAATTGCTTATGAATAATGCATAATGAAATTCAATGTAGTAGAGTCCCGATTGAACCCAGGAATAGATTAGATATTTTTGCTATGACATTTGGGTGATATGAGAGCCAATGTAAGACCATGTCTGGGACATGGAATCAACATTGATGTGTGCGCTAGTGTAAGACTATGGCTGGGACATGGCATCGACCACAACATAAGAGCCAGTGTAAGACCATGTCTGGGACATGTCATCGGCCACCTTATGAGAGCCAGTGTATGACCATGTCTGGGACATGGCATCAGCCACAACATGAGAGCCAATGTAAGACCATGTTTGGGACATGGCATCAGCATTGACATGTGTGCTAGTGTAAGACCATGTCTGGGACATGGCATCGGTATTGATATGTGTGCTAATGTAAGACCATGTTTGGGACATGGCATCGGCCACCTTATGAGAGCCAGTGTAAGACCATGTTTGGGACATGGCATTGGCCTCGACATGTGAGCCAGTGCAAGACCATGTTTGGAACATGGCATCGATAATCCAGCCTTTTGTGTAAAGCTTGTCAGATATCCTTTAGTATTGCAAATGGTTTCACGGGTTATTTTAAAAACTGATGACAATGATATGGAATGATATAATCATGTTGTGAGTGGTACAGGTTCTTATTCGAAACTCATGAGATATGAGTCTAGTTATGTTGCCTTGATGGTAAGAATGACATGAGTAAGTTCTAGTTATGAATATGATCTTGGGACAATATTGAAATCTTTGGTTTATGCTTGTGATATATATAACCATGTAGTGATATTTACCATGTTCACTCAAGAATGTTGTGTTGATTTATGACATGCATGGTTGATGTTGTTACTTATTTATATGCAACTTACTAAGCTTTATGCTTACTCCTTCTTTTTCCATTTTTTTATAGTGCCGCCAAGCTAGTATCGGGGATCCAGGGACGTCGGAGGCTCGATCACACTATCACCTAATGCTTTGGTATAGCTAGTTTAGTATTTTGATTTTGGCATGTATAAGGACTTGAATCTTTTGTTTAGTGTCTTGTTAGTTTAGCCATAAGAGTTGGCTCATATGATAGATGTGATATTCATTTTGTGTAGGCCATTAATGTTGGCTAATATTGATTATTATTAAATGCATTTGATGTAAATTTCTCATGGTTGTGGTGGTTTGGGTTATATGTGTTATGCTTGGATTGGTTTTGGTTGATGTTGTGTAGGTTGGTGCAAGTAAAGGTGGCAAAAAGGCTTGGAAAATAGCCTTATTTTTGTCCACATAGGTAGGCACACGGGCGTGTGTCTAAGCCGTGTGTAATACACAGTCTGCCCCGCGAATGTGTAGTCTGGTTGTGTGTCCCTTGCACCTTAATTTTATAAGTCAGTATGCATGGTAGTAAACACACGGGCAGAGACACGGGCATGTGTCTCAATTGTGTGGAGGACACCGCCTAACGCACAGGCGTGTGCCCTGGCTGTGTGCTGTTAATTGGTTGTTGACGTCTGAAACATAATGTCAAGGTTTTTGGACACAGGCGTGTCATGGCTGCGTGGGAGACACAGGTCTTGGACACGGGCGTGTGCCAAGCCTTGTGAAAACCCCTATAGGTTCGAATCGAAAAATAAATTTGTACGGGCTAGGGACACGGCGTGTCCTGATATGTTTAGGCTATGCGAGTCATACGGGCCTTCAACATGGCCATGTTAAGAAGACACACATGTGTGTCGCCCTTCCACATATGCGTGTGCCCCTGTCAGCTTGAAATTTTACAAAGTTTTCTAGGGTGCACAGACTAGTCCCGGATCAATTCGAAAGTGTGTTCAGGGCCTCATAGGCCTATAGTAGGGACATTAAGGTATTGTGAAAAGTTTTAATTTGGAGCGCGATTTCATATCAAGGAAATGAATGTTTGTATGTGTTGAAGTCCGGTAACACCTCGTATCCTGTTCCGGCGTCGAACTTGGGTAAGGGGTGTTACAGCGCAAAATTATTTTCACTTGAAACTATTTAATGCTTACTATTCTTGAATTCCATACCTACCCGAAGCCTCAGAACATTACAAGGCGGAAAGGCCTACGTAGTCTAGGTTGACTTATTTATAACTTGATATCATATTGAGTAATTGCATTTATGACTATTTGTACTCTGCTAGGGTAATCAAATTACTTGTATAACTTATTGATGGATCCCTACATTTGAAACCCTTAATGCTTGTATGTTTTGTAATATACTGAACTTAGGTTCTTGATATCAAAAGTGGTAAATCAACTATATAGCATGCCAAGATTATATGTAAATATGAAATGCTTATTCATGTGCTTCAAGGCTAACATCTATACCATACTTACTCAAGGGTCGTCTTTTCATTTACTGTGTTTCTTTTTTTTTCTTTGCTTGATAACAAGGAATGACATAACTGATGGGGAGTTTGATCTATTGTAATTCGGTGTAGCAGATTAAACTAGGTTTCACACTTTAGGAGCTTGAATACAAGCTCTTTGGTTAAGTTTTAGTTAAGTTTTCATAATTCTATTTACATTCAGTAAAATATGTAAATTTAGTCTTTTATTGACCTTAGGGTCCGGCTGAGGCCTAAGGGTGAGCTAATATGCTTTATGAGCATGCATGAGACCATTAGAAGGTGTGCTAACTCGACAGTGGTCATTGTGTTGCAACACTGAGAGTTGGATGTCACAACATAAGGAGTAGAATAGAAGAATTTCAAGACTGCCTTCAGTGTCACGACATAGCCTAGGGATGTCACGACACACCCCAGAAGAAAACTAGAAGAACTACCTTCAATGTCATGATACAAGACTTGGTCTGTCGCAAAATTACCTCTATACAAGAAATAATTATGATCCAAGGGCATTTTGGTATACACAATCAAACATTAAGAGTGAGGATGGTAGCTGACCTAGGGTTAAGGATAATGACCACTTTAGTCTATAAATAGCTCATTTAACACATGTTATGGATAGCTTTTCATATTTATAATTTTCTTCATAGTTTTAGTCTTTAGTCTTTCCTTTTTCTTGGGTTTTAGGCTTATTTCAACTTTTTTCTTTCACTTTTGTGGAAGAGATCAGATTTGTGAACCTGATCAAACTCTATGAGGATTTGGCATTTTATTCAGCACAAATCAGGCTGCTTCAAAACTTTATACTCTTCAATTATTACTCATGTCTATTTTACATATCAAGTCTATACTGTTTATGAGATCCATGAGGAACTAATCCTTTGGTGTGGGATTAGTGAGTGGAGGTATGATTAATTAAATGTTTAGTAGGGTTTTCTTAGCAAATCAGTTGTTCGGGAAATGAAAAACTTCAACCCTAGGATTGATGACCCTAGGATGTCATTAAGGTGGGAATTAACGCAAAATTGGTATGGTCTATCTGTGAACACCTTAACCCTAAATCAGTCTGGACTATGAGGTTGAGAGATAAGTAGTTGTTATCGACTCATTATTCTATTAGAAGATCGGGAGATCCTACTAGGGTATCGACTAGTTGGTTGAACAAGAAAGCCTGAGGCGACGGTTGATTTTGATCACCAAAGGGAGCTAATCACCCATGCTTAGATTTCACAGATTATGCTATTTGATTTCTTGTTATTTATTTATTTATTTTCTTTTACTATTATTATTAAAAATTCCAAAAAAACCTTTTTTATATTTCATCGTAATATAATCTATCTAAAGTACTAATTATATCTATTTGTGCTTAGGTTAACGTTAACTTAGTGCTAGCCTCTCTAGGTTCGATCCTTGGAGTACTCACCTACTCCATTGTAACTATATTACAACCTGAACTTTATACTTGTGAAAATCGCCTTTTTAATATATTTTGTGTAGAATTTCTACTTTAGATGTTGGTATGTCCGAGGGTGGTCAATTGTAGTATCCAGAATGAGCCACCAATGCTTGGCATCTTTCACTAGCTCTGTCATGCCCCATTTTTATTTAGTTATCATTAGTATTTGAAAAAGATCAAGTGCCAGCCTAGTCGTTAAGAACAAGCTTACTTATCCTTGAGACCTAAATTCGAATACCCCTATTGTAATTTTTTTTAAATTTGGCACTCTTTGGTCAACTCCCCTCCTTGCCACCTATTCATAGTTGTCATGAGCTAGGAATCTTTCCTCCCTTTTCTTCCTTCTCCTTTGCTTTTTTCTTCCTCTTTTCACTCCCTATGTTCCCTCCCTTTTATTAATTTCCCCTTTTTCTCTCATTTTATTTTTACACCTAGTTGAATTGGTTGTGTCACCCTTATCACCATAGACACCACCATTCATTTTGTTTCTTTTCATCTTTTTCTCCTTACCTCCTTTCTCTCTTCACCACCACCTTGTGCCACCATAGTTATTTCATTTTGCCACTACACCTTCACCAATCGTCATCCTTATATCATCACATAACCACCGTTTCACCACCACCCTTCCTTCTATCCCTCTCTTATGCCGCCACTACTCCACTATGTTGGATCTAGTGCCCTAAGCGTAGTATTTTCATCAATATACACTTGTAATTTTTCAAACAGATTGGTTAATAAAAAATTCATTGGTTACATTAATATAATTTGTATTATTGTCCTTACATGGTTTTTGCATGCAAATCAAGATAGAAGAAAATGTTGCTGATTGATTATCTAAATGTTTATTTAATACTAAGAGGTATTATGTGGTTGGATCATAGTACATAAAAATAGCTTGTATAAATAGACGAACCTAAATATGTCCTTAGTCTAATCAAATATGGGTAAACTAATTGAAAGATTAATATGTCGTCTATCAAGTCCAATTGGGGAAATGCCTTGTCTTGGGCATCAAAGCCTCCTAGAAGATGGAGACATAGATGTGACTGACTGGATAGACAGTACATCGGGTAGGACCCAAGCAGAATAGATCCTTAATCTGTTTATGAATTTATTCAATTATGACGTTCATAGCGTGACATAACCAAATCCTGAGTGGATGTCAAACTATGTATGGGTGACTCGTACACTTTAACGTAAGTAAAAGCCTGAGTTTAAATAGATAAAGAGCCAAAAGCTGGTGTATTGGGTGTACAACTTTTGTAGCATGTAGCGTCATTCGCAACGATGGAATTCATAGCTCAAAGCATGGGTAAATGATATCCTCTATTTGGCATTACATGGTTGATGAAAAATAAATGTGGCCACAGGTCATCCATCTTTGTGATGGATGACTTTATCACTATTTGATAGTTGTACAAGCCCGTTTGACCCCCTAGCCCAAAACCCATTTCCTAACCCTCAAGCCCAATGCCCAAACAAAAGCCCAAATAACTCTGGGGCCCAAATAACCTTAACCCTAGCCTAAATTAACAAATCAGAAACAAAAGGACAAAAAACCTAGCTGTTGCCTCCCCGTGCCAGGTCTGCCACTGTCTGTCACGTCCACCGCCTCACCGCCCAAGTTGCACCTGCAAGCATTAATAGGAGTGGACAGAAAGCAAAAAGAAAGAAATGTAATGGCTATTTAAAAGCCAGATCCAAAAACTGTAAAGGGGATTCAGACATTTTGATGTAATAATAAGCAATATTAGACAAAAGAAAAAAAACACAAAGCAAAAAACTCAAGAATCACAGCAAAAACAGATCGATCGGAGACTAAGCCGAAGGTTTATCCTTATTTCTCTTCATTCTTTTTTTCTTTTTTTGAATCCATTCGCATATACAATTTTCACCCTATTTTAAAACAACATATATACTAAATACAAACATGTAGAAAACACACAAAAAAGGGGAAAATTTTACCTTTTTCGAAACTCCACGGTGGCCGACGACGGTGGCGCACGACGTTCAGGTGACCATCCGGTGACCGGCCCCCTAGCCGAGAATCGCCCCTCTCCCCTCTCTCTCCCTTTTTTTCTCTCCTCAGCAGCTAAAATGAAGTTTTTTAGAAATTTTCAGGCTTTTATAGCCTACCAAAACGACACCGTTTTGGTGCCCAGTTTAAAACGCAGAAACGACGCTGTTTCAGGCAATGACCCGAGGACCCGACCCGCCTATGCCCAGGGTTCGCGTGTTTTTGGACTGAGGGGTTATTTGCGGCCTTAGTCCTTCCGCTTTTCCAAGGCTTCACAATTGAGTCTTATTTAATTTTAATTTGGCTCTAAAATTTACTTCGCTTTCAATTTGGTACCTTTGTGAACTGTGCCATTTTAGTAGATCGGGATATTTACTCCTTTGGTCCCTCCTGGTTGCTCGCGTGTTCAAATTAATCCCCTTTTTCCTTCATTTATTTGAAATTCGCCTCAAAATTCCACTGTTAATTCAATCTCATCCTTTTTTTTACTTTTCCTCATTTTTCTAATTTAATTTTAATATTATTTATAATATCATATTTTATTATTGTTGTATTTTTATTAATAGTTCATTATTATCATTTTATTATAAATATGTTATAAAATATTATTAATAGTTTCAATATTATTATTCTTATTAATGCATATGTATGTTAATAATATATTTTGTCTATTTTTTTATATATTGGTATATATATGTATATTCGTCCCTTTTAATACTATGTATATATTTTGATATATTACGTGTATGTTCTGTTTTGTATACTATGTATATATTACGTATATGCCTTTAATATTATTAGGTATTTATTTATATATATATATTTATATAATATTACTAATAATTATTTTTTTATTATTACCATTTCTAATATATATATATCGTATATGCCTTTATATATAGTATGTGACAGCCCTAAAAGTGACCCTAGTCGGAAAGCGGTTTCGGGACCGCTAAACCGAGTCACCAAATTATTTAAATATGATATTTATTGTCTAAAATATGTGAATATGAATGTGTGAAAGTTTTAAGCTTCGATTTCGTTAATTGCATGTGAATTTAGTTAATAGGACTTATGCGTGATACTTTTGAATTGTGATAGGGTAATCTATAAAGAGCTATTAGTGCATGTAATCAAAAGGGGGGACTTGCATGTCAAATTTCCCCCCAATTAGTAGTGGCCGGCCATGAGCATGGGTGGACAAAATGTTATGGCTAAAAACATGTCATAAACATGTTGGGGTAATGCATTATGTAAGGAACAATAAAATAAAGAGCATGGGCAATAAAATATTAGTGTTAGTAGGATGAGAAACAAAAAAAAAAGAAGGGATGTGTGTGATTGTTTCCCCCCATTGCCGTGAGTTGAAGGAAAGAAAACAAAAAAAAAAGTGTTCATCCTTTGGTTCATCCTTGGCCGAAAATTTTAAGGAGGAAGGAAGAAGAAAGGTTGAAGAGGTTCGGCCATGCATGTAACTAGGCTAAGGTATGTTTGATGATGTCCATGAGATGCATGCATGATTTAGTTGTTAGCTTGAGTTCTACCTAGCCCATGGTCTAAATCTTGCTATGTGATGGAAATGACACTCGGCCATGGATGCATCATTCTTGCTTGGTGTTGATGTTGTGGGTGAGATATCAAGTTATTTTTGTGACCCAAGTTGAGATTTGAATTTTGGAATGAGTAAGGTTTTCGGCTATGGTAATTATAAGGGTGATGGATGTTGTGTCATGCTAAATCTAGATGAATAATGTTAGTGCTTATATCTCGATATTCATGAGTTTCTTTCTTGGTTTTACCTCAAACCCATTAAGTATTTTTAATTGGTGTTGTTAGAGGTTTCGGTCATGGGATTATAAGCTTGTTAGTTTTGATGGTGAAATTTATGCCTTGTAAGGGTAAATGGTGTCTTGATGCATTCGGCCATGGTAGAAAGTAGATGTGAAATGGTAGTAAGATGAAATGCAAAATGTTAGTATTTGATTACTAGTGTATAAATGCGTATTAGCCGAGTTTTGAATTTGAAACAAAACGATATATAATCAATACAAGTAACTATACTTGTAGGAAGTATTAAGCATATAATTGGCCTCAACATATACATGCATACTCGGCCACATAAGAAGATTAGTGTTGCATGTATTCGGTTAGAGGCAAGCATATTGATGCCTTTATCTTGGGTTAGACAATCGGCTAAAAGGGAGTGTGGGTTAACAATATGTTGAGTTGATGCATGATTTCACATGTATGTGACTTTAATGTCTAATGTATAAATATGGGCTAAGTACCTTGTGTTCCTCTTTTCGATGCTCAAATGATTAAATCAATTTATTTGTTAAATTAAGCTCAAGAGCAAAGGGGATCTAAATCCGATAAAGGGAAGGAAAAAGTGGTCGAATAGCCATCGAAATCGTTCGACAACATCCGAGGTAAGTTTTCGAGTAACGAGACTTAGTTTACGATTTGATTAAGTCATGACGTATGAGCGTAAGAAATATACGGTGATATGATGATTCTACTTGAATTTTATGTTGAGTTAATTTGTCTCTACGTGTGACGGGTAGCCGTATGTGCATAGAGATCGTGTCATAAAGAAAACTAAACCATGCTGTTTGTATGTGGCTAGTGAGCCGAAAATGGGATTGCTTAATACTTGACGTGTGTTTGAACTCCAATTATGAAAATGAAATATAGATGTGTCATGATTTATTGATATGTGTAGGAATATTTGGATGAAAACCGGGCTAAGTCCCGAAGGCATCTGCACTAGTGACTAATCCGGGCTAAGTCCCGAAGGCATTTGTGCGAGTTACTAAATCCGGGCTAAGTCCCGAAGGCAATTGTGCGAGTTACTCTAACCGGGCTATGTCCCGAAGGCATTTGAGCGAGTAGTTATATCCGGTTAAATTCCGAAGGTATGTGATTTGGGAATGAGCGATCTGCTGTAGTAATTTCAATTAATACGCTCGTAAAATCCCAGTGATGAGGTATGTTTCGTATGTGCTTTGAATTAGTTGAGCCCTTACAAATAAGTATTCGCTCAGTTGATAAATGAGCTACCGGCCTTTGGCTAAGTTGATCTTTGTGTATGAATATAAGGGTTGGTAATGTGAAGTAAGTATGATATTGAGAATTTGTGCATATGAAATTATCTGTTTAGCTACATGAATGCTATACTGTGGTTGTGTCTAAATTCATGGCTCAAACTTACTAAGCATTAAATGCTTACTCCGTTTCTTTGATTCTCTGTTTTATAGATTGTGGTTTGTCAGCTATCAGACTCGGGATTGTTGAAGTCGAAGTCACCCACACTATCAAAGCCCCCTTTTTGGTACACTTTTGGTTGAACTTTGAAATGGCATGTATAGGACTACCCTTTTTGTTGTGGGTCATGGACCCCTTTTGATTTGTAAAACTTTGGATAGCCATGCGAAAATGGCTTATATATGTTTTGAGCATAATGTTATAGTCATCTTGAATGAATATGTTCATTAAGAGGCATGGAAATGTTTGGAAACGATTAGCCATTAGAATGGTTCATCATGCTCATATTTTGTGCTATATATTCTAAAGGGCTAGTTGAATCATGGAAACTATGTAATCGGTAAAGTCTACCTTAAAAATAGATGCTGATAGCAGCAGTGACGTGAATGTGAAAAATTACTAAAAATAGTAGGAATGGAATTAAATAGTGAATAAATTATGTAATCGAACCTTGATGAATCTATTTTCATAGGAAAGTAAAGAAATGATCATATGAACAGTATATTATGAGATATTTAAGTTTTCGCGAAATAGGGCCAGAACAGTTTCTGGATTCCCTGTTCCGACTTTGGAAATTCATTATAAATTAACCAGAGATAATTAAAAGTCATGCCATATATGTAAAGATTCCTTTTCGAGTCTAGTTTCTATAGAAACAAACGACATCAGTATTGAAGCCCTGTACAGGGAGATATCTAAGTCGTAATGCATGGAGGTCAGTGTAGTCGAACCCTGAAACAGGGGAGACTTTAACTAATAAACTGTACTAATTGGCTTGACCAAAAATTCTAGAAAAAAATTTTAGATGGATATATGAGTCTAGTTTCAGGAAAAATTTACGGAACTGGTTTTCGAGTTTTGGAACTCGAGATATGATTTTTAAGGTGACAGTGATGCAGTTAGCCAGCTCGTCTGGAAATTTTAAAATGGACTATACAAATAAGTGAGTTAAGTCTGCGAACCCCTCGTGTCTGACTCCGGCAACGGTCTCGGGTACGGGGTGTTACATAGTATGCATATATCGCTCGTGTTATTAGTTATACATATATCTATTTTCAATATATGTTTATGTAATGTTTTTAGTATTATCATTATCTTTGTATTGTTACTATCGCTATTATATCTTTCGTTGCCGTCACTATTGCATTATCACTTTCATCATTATTATTATTACTAACATGTATATATACTATATATTTTTATTATATTACGTATACGTTTTTATTTATACGCCATGCATATGCATTTTTAAATGTTTATCATTATGTATATATATACTTTTTCTCATATATTTCTTATTACTTCTATTATTATGTATGTACCTTAATACATATATGTATATACTACTGTCGTCATCATTTTCATTTTATTTTGCCATTTTTGTTACATTTATCTATTTATTTGCTTGTGCATTCAATTACTTCATCTTCCTCACGTACGTGTTTACATTCACATATTTCTAAGCTTCAATATTATTTCGCCTTTTATACTTGCTCGTATTATTATCTTCGACATAGTCACACCTATTATTCTGTTCTTATACGTGTTAATACCATATTATGCTTTTACATTTTACTATAAATTGCGTTATTTCTTGCTCAATATATTAAAACAATTCTTTCATAAAAGAAAAATCCGTTATTAGGTAATTCGAGATAATCGTGCCCTAACTTACTGGGTTTCGACTTTTCTCATTTAACCTAAATAACGGAATATTCTTTTTAAATCACGATACAAGTCTTAAAAATGCTTGTTTTCGGAGATACGAAGCGTGGTGCCCTAACTTACTGGGTATGACACTTTGAAACTTCGAAACAAGACCTTTTACAAGTAAAGGAAATGTTCGGTGTTTGGGAATTCGAGGAAACGTGCCCTAACTTACTGGGTCTCGATCTTCCTCGTTCACCCTAACTAACCGAATATCCTTTTAAAAGAGGTCAAAATATATTTATTTTAAATGGCAAGCTCATTCTCTAAAGTTCGAAATGCCGTATCCTAACTCACTGGATGTAACATGTCGTTGCTTTGAGACGAGAATATCTTTGACATTTCAATGTTCACTTTACAAAAAAGGATCGTATTTCAAAAGTTTTCCAAGTTTTCAATCTTCGACACTAAGACACTAATTAATCAACTAGGTACCAATTTTGGGCGTATCGAGGGCGCTAATCCTTCCTCGTGCGTAACCGACTCCCGAACCTGTTTTCTTGATTTGCGTAGACCAAAGTTATTTTTTTAATAAATCAAGTTATTTATTAAAAACAACCACTGTAACAAGGTGACCCGATCACACCTAGTCAAAAAGGATCGGTGGCGACTCCCGTTTTTGTGTTCATTTTCAAAATCCAAGTCGATTCCCGTTTCACCAAAAAATGGTTACGACAATAGTGATTGACTTTTCATGAAGGAAGATGTAATGGTTACCATAAGATAAAATAGGATCATATTGGAAGAAAAATATATTATCCCAAAGAGATCAAGGATATCCTATGAGGGAAACACACTTATGACAATGTCATTGGACAAGCACTGAGTAGTTTATTTCGTAATGGTATGTCGTTGAGGAGCTCAATCACGATACTACGATGGAATGACTTTGTGACTAAATGAGTTTATAGTTAATAGGAAAAAAGCAGAAACTTAATTATAAATCACTTGAGTCTCAACTACATATGTTCAACTGGTCCCTCTGCTAGCTCGTTGAAACCAGAAATGAATTTCATGTTTGAATAGAAATGAACGGAATGAATAGAAAAATAGAAATGGGTAACATTCAGGAATGATTATGGTTTTCTCCGAAATGTAGAACTGGAATCATTTGGAAATGAATGTAGGTTTCCAAAAATTGAAATGAAATGAAAATAGAAATTTCCAGTCCTATACAGGAGTACTTAAAAAATCATGGAAGAATAAGTTAATGTTTTTGGACTGTTTTGAAGCCTAGAAATGAAAATAAACTATTCAGTCATAGTGAACATGTTGAGTTATGACATATTGAATGAATTTTTGTAACATCCTTACTCAAGTCTAAGGCCGGGATAGGGTAGAGGCATTACCGGATTTAAATGTACACAAATATGTAAAACTGGGCCATAAAATTTCGTTCAAATTAAAAACATTTATTCATATTCATAATGTCCCTTATATGGGTTTACGAGGCCCAAAACATACATCGGGGTGGTTTCAGACTAAACCGAGAACTTACGAACTTTTTACAATACTCATAAAATTTTCATATTTAAGAGAGTCACATGCCCGTTTGGGCAGGCCATGTGATCACACACGCCCGTGTGGCTCAGGACACGCACACGCCCGTGTGACTCTCTGTTTATGACGTCAACAACGATATAGGCTCACATGGCCCAGTCACACGCTCGTGTGCTAGACCGTGTCCTCCACACGGATGAGACACACGGCCGTGTCTCTGCCTGTGTGGCCCAGAAAATGGCTATTTACCAAGCCACTTGGCACCCTCATTAGCACTTACTTAAACATAACTTCAATGGCACTTTTCGAGGCAATTTCATATCAATTTATTCATGCATAAGGCACCATACTTTACCTAGTTTAAACTTATCAACTTCATGCCATAATTATCATTAACACATTCTTACACTTCATACTTGTAACACCCCTAACCTGTATCCGTTGGCAGAAAGGGGTTACGAGGTATTACCAAACGAATCACAACTTTCGGACATTCATGAATATATATAGAAATTAATTATCTTAATACATTACATTTGATTAAATACTAAATCAAACTAAATTTTACAGGTTACACATCAATTAAATAACATTCCACCATAATCGTTATTAAAAGGCCGAATATAAGCATAAGGATTAAAACATCTCATTACACATTATTTAAGACCATACATACATGCAACCTTATTATAAGTTTTATCGCAACCAACTTACTCATTAAAAAACTAAGTTACTATTCATATTGTCATTTATTAAAACTATAGTCGAATATATGTATCACATGCAAAAATACTATGGCTTATTTGATGTCAACTTCCATTATACTCTATCGCTTTACACGCATAAAACATTTCCAAGAACTAAACCAAATAATCACACATATTATTATCACTTATCAAGCAAAGTAACAGTAGTCATGTTCCAAAACTAATTCAACATTCACATATTCGGCTAAATATGTATATATATGTATCCATATATTCAAAACAATCCACTTTTAATATCAAATACATGTTATCCCAATTTGTCTAACATCCACCAAAAACTAATTTACCTTTTTGCTAAATCAAAACATGGTTGTTTCACATGCTATTCACACACCTAAATTCATATTTAAAATCAATGATCAAAGACATATATATATTATCCTTACCTACTTCATCACATAACCAAATATCAATACTTCAAATAATAGCCATTTACCTAATATATATCCTTTATATATCAAGCATATCATTCAAAAAAATCTCTAACCAAAATTTCACATCAAACCAATTATATCAATCACATATACTTTGGCATAACTTTTATCAACATTAACAATATTTTAACCATGGTTCACATATAAACACATATAATAGCCGCAACATCAAAGCCACAATCAAACATGTCCATAGCAAATTCAAAACTTAGAACCAAACTTATCATGAATAAACAAGCCATTTTCGCATGGCTTATATACATAAAAACCAAAATCCAACATTTAAAAAGTATATTCCAGCCTATACATGCCATAGTTCAAGTTCAACTATAAAAATACCAAAGCAGTGGATAGTGTGATGAACTTTGCTGACGATCCCCAAGCTTGTAACTTGAATCCAAAATTTATAAAACAGGGTAAACGAAAATACACAGAGTAAGCTAACTTAGCTTAGTAAGCCTTAAGCAAATTAACAAGTAATGCATAATATCATCTCAATACTAAATCATTTCAATCAAATAATTCAACTTATATATTTGTAATCACATTTAATTTCAAGCTTTTAATTCCATAAATATATAACATATAATTTCATTGAACAATTCCTCCTTGACCGAATGCTCATATAATTAAAATAATTAATTATCATCCAACCTTTAAAATCAAGCTATTAATATATAACTAAATGTACATACACTCATATACACAAGCTCAAAAATCGTAATTTAACATCACGTACACGAACTATCCATATGGCCGAATATACATGGTCTTGTATACACATATTCAAAGACCAAATCAATAATATTCATATCATTCGATCATAAGACCGAATACACATACCATAATCACATATATATTTCATTTGCATCATACATGATTTGTAACAAATAATCAAGTTACTTACTTACCTTATTTTAATTTGGTAACAAGTTAATTCATACCTGGCCATTTAGCTTGTTTAATGTATTCAAATACCACATTAGCATGAAGTCTTTTAGGCATAAACTTAAAAGTAATCACCGGCATAAAGCCTGCTAGGCATAAGCTTGTATTTTACATCGGCACAAGGCTTGCTAAACTCAAGGTTTGATTTTATACACCGACAATAAGCCTGCTAGGCATAAAGCCTGATTTAATTCACCAACACAAGGCTTGCTAGGCTCAAAGCCTGAATATCAATATTAAAAATTTCTCTCATAAACAATTTATATATATCAAAGTTTCCAAATATACCACATAGTTCATACAGATTTTCAGATGTTATAACTCAGTCAAATTAGCTCAAATACATTATTTCCATGCTTAATCATATTCGGCTAACTTTACTATAAATCTATAAATTCCAAATCAGCATATTAACTCATACATAATCAGAATTAACAATATCTATTTGCTTATAGACTTACCTCGAACGATGAAAAATTGGTACGAATCAGTTAGTCGACAATTTTAATTTTCCCTCGATCTAAATCTGATTTTCTCTTTTCTTGATCTAAATTAATATAAATTAAACTTATTAAATCTAATATTCAACCAAATTCATCCAAAAACACATAAATGGGCAAATTACACTTTTATCCCTGATATTTCACATTTTTCACAATTTAGTCCATATTGCATAAAACACAAAATATGCACAATCTCACAACAACATAGTTTGGCCGAATATTCCTTAAACTCATACTAGTCTATATATTTCATTTATTTCACATTTTAGTCCTTCAATTTATTATTTTAACAATTTAGTTCTAATTACTCAAAATCATCAAAAACTCCAATACAAAACATGTTAATCTAAAACATATCTTTAATATTTCATCATCAAACATCACAAAACAAAAATATTCATCAATGGCACAACTCAAAACATTCATTAAAATCAGAAATTCTAGCATGGGTCGGATAGTATTCGAAGCAACGATCTCAAAAAGGTAAAAATTATCAAAAACCGAGCACAAAACATACCTAAATCACTTTATGCAAGTGCCGAAACTAAGGAAGCTTCAATGGATTTCTTTTTCTCATCAATATTCAGCCAAAAGATCAATTTGCATGGCCATTTTATATTTTGTTTTTATTAATTACATTTTAATATACCATTTACCTTTTTATCCTTTATAATAATACATAATTTCATATATGCCAAACCACCAATATCCACTATCATAAAAATAATGGTTTAATTAATAAATAGGGACTTCTATTTTAGTAGAATATAGCAAATAGACACTTGAACAATTAGATGAAACTTTTGCATTTTACGTGCTTTAGTCCTTTTACTAAATCGAGTACTCAAATGATAAAATTTTCATACGAAAATTTCACACATATCAATTCAAATATTTTAAACACGAAAAATAATATTAAAATATTTTTTTGACTCGGGTTTGTGGTCCCAAAACCACTGTTCCGACTAGGGTTTAAATCAGGCTGTTACAAAACTTATGCTAAGGTCTATCCATAGACCAATTTAGTCACTTTTAAACCATCAAGTAATCTAGGGCACATTCGCAATTCATCTATAAAAAACACACATGACCACACCCTATGAAACCTTTTAGCAAAAGCATGCATATATGGATAGGTTACAACCCAATAACCAATATGAGCCACATCACATGACAACATACAAAACGAATCATAATCCCATTATGAGCCAATACATTTGGCCAAATCAAATGACACATATCGAATTGACTAAGTCCGTATACATGCCATAGACATAAATTGCATGAAATCATTTATACCCTTCAATAGTTGGATAGTGTGATAGAATCTCTGACGATCTCCAACCCGAGCTAGCATCTGTGACACTATGAGAGAAAGGAAAGGAAAGGGTAAGCTATATAGCTTAGTAAGTCCATATGAAAATAATAAGCAATTTATTAACATGTTTTTAACAATTATCTCAACATGTTCACAAGTTAATACAATCATAATTGCACAAAATTCTACTATTTACTCTTGTTCATCTCAAGCTATCTACTCGAATCATGTCACTAAATTATTTATATCTTGAGTTACGGAACTCCAAATTAAGATTCGTGAATTTTTCCCTGAAAATATACTCAATATCTTCTTACCATAAAATTTTTAGAATTTTTGATCTATCCAATAAGTACATCTTATTCTTTAAATTCTCTCTTGTTCCACTGTTTGAGAGTTTCAACCCTTCTTCACCAAAAATTCATTATCTCACCGTACAGAATTCGGATAAAGTTACCGTCTATTTCTCTTGAAAATAGACTCATTAAGGATTCATTCATGTGAATTCTAACCCATAATTATTTTCATACAACTTTTAATTATTTTCCAAAGTTAAAGCAAGGGAACCTGAAACCACTCTAGACCTATCTCACAAAAATCCAGATATCTCATAACATAAAATTCTTTTGCTTACATCGTTTCTTCTATATGAAACTAGACTCGAAAATATTTAATGTCATATTTTATTCTACGTCTAACTCAATTTCCACAATTTTTGGTGGATTTTTAAATTCGGACTACTGTTGCTGTCCAAAACTATTTTAGTGTAGAATAATGATAACTGAGATTATAACACCTTTACAAATCATTTCAACCTTTATGGTAAAAATACATATTTATACATCATAAGCAAAGACCCATAACCACAAGGTCATCACAAAACCATTCTTATGGGCACGACTTACTTATTTGCATCCTTATCAAAAAGGTACATCATAAATCGAGATCATTTCTCATGAGTTTTGCACACATACCCGTACCACTTGCGACATCATCATAACTTTTCTCTATCATGACACAATCTTTAAATAACTCGTTGAACCAGGTGAAATACTAAAGGATACTCGATAAGCCTTATACAAAAGGGTAAAATGTCGATGCCATGTCTCGGGCAAGGTCTTACACTAGCTCTCATACGGTGTCGATGCCATGTCCTAGACATGGTCTTA
Organism: Gossypium hirsutum; assembly: GCF_007990345.1. Lineage (NCBI taxonomy): Eukaryota > Viridiplantae > Streptophyta > Magnoliopsida > Malvales > Malvaceae > Gossypium > Gossypium hirsutum. Next base: position 74,277,709 of record NC_053435.1, read on the forward strand.
CACTGACACGTATAACAAAGCCGATGCCATGTTCCAAAAATGGTCTTACACTGGGTCGCATATTCAGGCCGATGCCATGTGCTAGACATGGTCTTACCCTGGATCTCATAATGTGGCCGATGCCATGTCCCAGACATGGTCTTACACTAGTACAGATATCAACGCCGGTGCCATGTCCCAGACATGGTCTTACACTGGCTCTCATAATGTTGCCGATGCCATGTCCCAGACATGGTCTTACACTAGTACACATATGAACCAAATGTCTTGGAATGGATATCCAATCTATTCCTAAGGTTCAACTAGGAGTTTTACCACAACAAATCTTGTCATACATATTCCATGTAATATCACTCTTTAACACCAAGTTACCATTCATTACTATGTTTTAGATCATTGCATATACATAGCTTACAATATAATTTCGTGAAGCATAACACATCACGTACATAGTACCACAAACATATAATTCAACGGATCCGCATTTTCATATAAATTCAGATTGTAATCACAAATCACAATAACATTATTGTCTTACCAATTTTATCACACGACTTGTTTGTCGATTCCTCGTCGAGTATGCCCATAAAAAATGATACAAATTATAAAATAATAATTAGGCATTTCAATTCAAATAAGACATTGCATTATTATTATCACACGAACTTACCTCGAATGCAAAAATGGCTAATTAATCCCTTTTTGTCCTTAACCACGTACTTTCTCGATTTAAGCTTGAATCTCGATTTTCTTGATCTAACATTTCAAATATACCTTATTTATTACTCACAATACTCAAATTGACCCGAAAATCATACTTTGGAAAATTTATAATTTTTCCCCTAAACTTTCACTTATTTACAAATTAGTTCCTAGGCTCAAAAAATAAAATTCATTCAATTTTATCCCAACCCAAGCCTAGCCAAATATTTATCTTACTTACAGCAACCCACATATTTCATTATTTGACAACTTTACCATCTATTTTACCACTTTTAAAAAATGGTCCATTTTAGGTATTTTCATGAAAATCACTTAACAAAAGTTCTTTATTTAACAACCAAGATTCATTTTCTTCCATAAAAATGCAGCATAAAAACATGAATATTCTCATGGAAAATCCCTAGACTTTCAACCATTTTGCAAAATAGTCCCTTCATTAGCTAAATTAAGCTACAAATGTTCCAAAAATACAACAATCATAAAAAATGACCATCAAAATCACTTACTTGTGAGGGTTAGAAGTTGTTGAAATTTTCAAGCTTCCATGGCCATTTCCTTGGGAAAAATCGGTGGAGAAGAAAGAGAAATAAAAAAGATGATAGCTTTTTGCATTTTTATCTTATTATACCTTTTTAACTTAATTACCCATTTACCCTTTTAATTTCTAACTAGTCTCAATAATACCAAACAAATATCTTCCACTAACTTATTAATGGGCTAATTTCCACATAAGGGCTTCCACTAAAAATTCTATAGCTATTTAATACCTTTAGCTATTAGAATGCAGCTTTCGCACTTTATGCGATTTAGTCCTTCAAGCCAAATTAAACACTTCTCACATACAATTTCTTCATGAAAATTTTACACAATCATATAAACATATCATAGACCTTATAATAATTATAAAATAATTATTTCTAATTTGGATTTGTGGTCTCGAAACCACTATTCTGACTAGGTCCTAATTCGGGATGTTACAACTCTCCCCTTTTAGGGATTTTTGTCCTCGAAAATCTTACCAAAAAAGTGGTTTGGTTTTCGCAAAAACTTCTCTTATCATAATCATTTTCACAGAACTCTCACTCAGTTCTACCTTCAATACTTATCTCTTTACTTTCTCATACTCGAATCATGAACGATTCTTTCACTATACAACACATCAACTGAATATCACTTCTATTGAAGAGTTCAAACACAAGAAAGGTCAGATCCATGTCATCGTAACACATATACACACGTACTTGAATCTATTTAAATTCAAATAGTGAAATTAGCCAGTTCATCTCGACCTTATACTCTCTATAATTTAATACGGCCCAATAACTTGCGGACTCAACTCTCAGTTGCTCTTACACTACAACAAAATAGGTTTTTAACGGCGTTTGAATAGAAAACGCCACTAAAGATTGAGCATTAGCAGCGATTCCCTCAAAACGCCGTAATAGATCGAGCATTAGCGACGCTTCCTCAAAAACGCCACTATATGTCGACCTATAGCGGTATTTTTTAAAAATGTCACTAAGAGATTCAGCCGAACGACATCGTTTGCATTGAGCTTATGTAGCATTAGAGGTGCTTTCCTAAAAACGCCACAATAAATCGAACATTAGTAGCTTTTTTAAGAAAGCGCTGGTAAAAGATTAAGCTGAACGACGTCGTTTAAATCGAGCTTTCGTGGAATTAACGGCGCTTTCCTAAAAATGCCGCAATAGATCGAGCATTAGTGGCGTTTCTAGGAAAGTACCGCTATAGGTCGACCTATAGTGGCATTTTTTTAAATACGCCACAAAAAGATTAAGCTGAACGACGTCGTTTATTTTGAGCTGTAGTGGCATTAGCGGCGCTTTCCTAAAAGCACCGCAAAAGATTGAGTATTAGCGCCGTTTTTCAGAAAGCGCCGCTATAAAAACGCCGCTAAAAGATTAAATAGAATGACAATGTTTTACTTTGAGCTTTAGTGGCATTAGCGGTGCTTTTTGAAAAAAGCCGCTGTAGATCTAAACTATTTTAAGGTTTATGGATTATGGGTTTAGGGATTATATGTTTAAAGGTTGGGGTTTAGGGTTGATGGTTTATGATTTATGATTTAGGGTTTTAGGGATTGTAGTTAAGGGTTTAGGGTTTAGATTAAGTAGTGTTTTTTCATTTATACATTAAATAATCTCTTACATAATTGTAAAAGAGATAATATTAATTTTAATATATTAAAATTATAACAAATTATTTATTGAAAAATAAATAAAAAAGTAACAGATTGATATGGATAGGTAACTATCTATTTTGGATAGGACCAAATTATAACAAATTAAATAAGGTCTTATTTTTATTTTGAATTTGATTGTATTTCGAACATATCTGAAACTGACTTTATAAACAATATAAATTAACTACACCATTATTTTGGATAGGACCAAATTATAACAAATTAAATAAGGTCTTATTTTTATTTTGAATTTGATTTTATTTCGAGCATATCTGAAACCGACTTTATAAACAATATAAATCTTTATAAACAATATAAATTAACTACACCATTCAGTTAGCTACGTGAAAGTTAATTTCATTTTAGTTACTTAATTATGAAAAGTTACACTTTGATAACTAAACTATTTAGAAGTTTTCATTTAATTAAGTTAAGAAGTTGTTAAAATCAATGTTATGGCTTTCTCTAAACCTTAACCCCTAACCCCTTAAATCAATAACCCTTTAAACCCAAAGCCCTAAATCTCTAATCATAAACCCATAAAACTATAAACACTAACAAATAACCCATTCAACACCAGACCCTAAATCTCAAATCATAAACTTTTAAAATTACTCTAAACAATAAACCCTAACCCATACACCCTAAACCCTAAATCTCAAATCATAAACCCTTAAAACTCCAAACACAAAACCCTAACCCCTTAAACCCCAAACCCTAACACTAACCTCTAAACCTATAAACTATAGACCTTAAATTCCAAACCCTAAACTATAAACCATAAATCATAAAATCTTAAACCATAAACCCTAAATTCTAAAAAATAAGTTTCATATGGATATTAAGTATATATATATAGATATTAATGTAAGAGCAAAAAACAAAACACAAACAATAAAAAAGGAAAAAAAAGTACAATGGCAAAATGATTGCAAAACGTTGACATTTTAAAGCATTGTTTTAGTGGCGTTTTTGTAAAACACCGTAAAAAGATAGCCTTTAGTGGCATTTTTACAAAAAAACACTGCAAATATGTTTTAAGAGTCTTTAAAACATTGTCGTTTTTATCTACTTTTTAGTGGCACTCTTACTAAAACGCCGTAAAAGGACGTCCATTAGTGGAGTTTTTACAGAAAATACCGCGAATATGAGTGCAAACGCTGTCATTTTTGTCAGCCAATTACTGGCATTTTTACTAAAATGCCACAAAGATATTTTAAGCCTGTGCAAGATGCTGCCTTTTTTTGCTTTTTAGTGGCGTTTTTACTAAAATGCCACAAATATCTATTATGGGTAGCCAAAACATTGTCGTTTTATCTGCGTTGGTGGCGTTTGTGATAAACGCCGCAAGGCTCAACTCAACTAACTGAAACAACGTCATTTGTTTAGCCTCGAATTTCTTTAATTTTTCCCTAAATCAGATAACCTTGATTTCATTCCCCAGTTTCCCAGTTTCTTTTCTTTCATTTTCCTCTAAAATCAGATTACCCCGATTTCATGTAGCTGTAGTTTCCCAATTTCCCAATTTATTTTCTCCTATTTTCCACAACAGCGTATTCCTTAAATTATTTTCCACAATTTCCCAATCCCCAACTGATCGAAATCCCCAATTTCTGAAATCCGTTCTCTCTGGCGAATACTCTTCTCTCTGTCACAGCCTCTTCTCTTCGCTGCTGGCCTTGGAATTTTCAATGCTATAGGTATTTACGATTGACTTCCCTTTTCCTGTATTATTTTTTGCGTTTTGAGTTTTGGTTTATGTGCGTTTTGGTTTCCTATAGGTAATGAATAAATATGAATTTGTTAAAAATACGAATTGGGTTTATGTGCGTTTTCTGCGTTTTTTTGCATTTGTTTTGCTATCTTAGTGTGGTATATTTTACGTAGTCAACACAGCATTGTTTAATCTACTCCACATTTTGGATGAAATTTGCATGGACTGTGCACCAATCACATTGCTCAAATTGTTGAAACTTTTTAAAAAAATAACATCTGTGTCGATATAAACGCCGCCGTAATTGTATAACAAGACCAATCAGAGTAGATTAGACAGGTTTTGTCCTAAAGAAACCTCACCTGGATTGATATTGCCCGTCTGTAATCGATTAAACCATGTTTCTGCATATATGTGCTTGAAAATAGAATGAAAATCAGGACTTACAGTGATTAAATTAAACCCCATGTTTAAAAATGGTTTTAAAACAACATTTCCTTTTGGGGAATCTAATAAAGTGGATACAATGACAAGGCAAGCTTTGGTGTTTGATTTGAACACACTTTCAATGACAAGTAATTCTGTATGACAAGTAAATGTACTCCATGAGAATGATAAATTATTAATTTTCAAGGTTCTAGATGTTAGCGACTAGAAATCATCATTTTGATCATTTATAATTATATTGTATCTTTGAATACAAAATTTTATTGGAAGCATAGATAAGTATAAACTCTCAATGATAATGTAATCAAACTTCAACTCCTGTAAGTTGACATTGTTTCACCTATGACATGTAGCTATAGCAGTGATATCAACCTACATGAGAAAGTAACACGAATTTGTAAGGATATGGAGTTCCCGATTGATATAGGAGAACAATGACAAGCTATTGCATTCTCTAATTTTTTTTTGAATATATTAGAACAAAGGGATATATAAAATATAAGTGCAAAAATTATTTTAAAATCATGGAATCTGAGAAGTTTGAAGCAATTTTTGGATGAAATTGTGACAGATCATAAAGTTAGTGGGATTCAAATTTTGCTGGAGGGATTCCTGCTCAACTGGCAAATTTGGTAGCTTTCATACACTAAAGCAATACACAGAAAGCCTAGATAGCCAAAAGGTTAGTTAATCTTTTATTTTCTTTTTTTTTCATTTTTTAAATTACTATTCTTGTTTATCTTTAGATTATTTTTTAATTTCATGGTTGTTCATTATTTGCAGGTGTAATTTAATTTGCCATCCAATTTAATCGACTCTACCATCCAATTTACAATTTCTAAGAGGTATGTATATTTAATTTGTCATTGTTTTCCTCAACAATACATAGATATAATAATACCCAAATTTAGAAGTCATCAAGTACAAAACTATTTCTCTTGCCCCCATTGTAGCAGAAATATTATCATCACATGCATGCATATATTCCACCATGATATTTATGGCACAGTAGGCCCATTCAACTCTTTTAAGTAGAAGAGATTTATCTTATATTAAATATTGAAAACTTTATCAGCAAATTGCATACTAAAAAAATAAAGCTAGTTTTAAACTTTAAAATGATATTATTAAAAGAATACGTTGAAATGTAAAAGGGAATGAACTATAATGAATGTTGCCCAATAGCCAGCTTGGATAATGTGAAATGCAGTGGCTGATTATCAAATGGGCCAATTCTAGTAACCTAATGCCCCAAACCCCATTTTTTATGAAGGTATATAAGTTAAGAAAATATTTATTCTGGATACGTCAATAGATAAGCTTACAGTGTATCAATAATATGAAAATTTAAAAATAATATTAATCAAAAATAGAAACAAAGAAAGGTTGCATATGGAGATCAAAATGGTATTAAAATTGGCGATGAAAAAAATAGCAGGTAGTGGCACCATTACTTATCTAGAGAAATGAGAGGAAGGTGGGGATGAGGATGTTGGGATCTAAATTTGGCATTAAGGAATAGTGACATGAAGGCCTTGGTTTACCTCTGCTCCAATCCTCAACATAAAATGAACTATCGCACCACACGGATCCAACAATAAGGCTCCAAGTTGCAGAACAAAATTTATTCATGTGAATTTCCATGTGATTTTTTTTTCATGTGATTTTCCACATTGTCAAATTTTATTTTTTATGGAACAAAGTTGACATTTCATCTTATACAGTTTTCAACTTTTTATACACAATTTTTTAAATTACATATTTTGGATTAATTCATTTAAATTTTATTTAATTAAAATAATTTTTTTAAAGGGAAATAATATTTATCTTTATGTTAGATATATATCATATAATAACTTACATAAATATATATCATATAATAACTTACATAACTTACATAACTTACTAAACTTACTTAACTTACGTAACACATAAATATACACTTGAAAACCCCGCTACCTGAATTAGTTTGCACCCATTAGATAATTTATACTTGATATATATTATTTATTTTAGTAAACGCAATTTATTGTCAACTTTAGACTTCAAGAACAACGAAATTGTAACAACCCAAACCTGGCCCAAACGTTATGGCCGGATCCGACGTGTCACATTGAAGTTTTTAAGAAAACCAATGCCTCTTTCAACTTCCTTCTTAGTGTTTTAAAAGATAGTCTTTGCTAAGTTAATAAAGTGAATGGAAGCTGTGCTCCAGGTAGGTATCCAAAACAGAGAAGGTGAGCCATGAAGGCTGCTTAAGTATCAATGCTCTTGATTGGATCCAATCCTAGACATGCCCACAACCATTGCCACACTTTGGTGCTAGGTTAGTTTTGAAAAAACCGAGTTGCAATTCATTTAAGTTGATATTTTTGATAAACCGATTAATTGTATCGTTGCGTTTATTTTGAAAACAATTATCATTTTGGAAATGCGCCCTGGGTCTAACTCATATTGTTATAAGAAAAATATAGGGTATAAAATAAAATAATCCCAGAAAAATAATTAAAATGGCCTTATTACTACCTAAAACCAAATAATAATATTAATAAGATAAAACTTATAAAGAAATAAATCGGCTACTTATTGCAATTTAAAGAACCAGAAACAGTAGTGTGGCCATCTCCGAGTCCCTCGCAGCTCCAAACCATCTAAGCTTAGGGATTACCTGCACAGTTAGAAACGGGGTGAGTTTACGAAAACTCAGTGTGTAATCCCAATAACAAACAAACAGTGAAAACACAGTGTCAGTACAATCTGGGCCAAAGCCCTATTTAGTCTTGGCATATACTGGGCTGAAGCCTTTTGTTTAACGGTTACTGGGCCGAAGCCTTTTCATAAATCATATCACTGGGCCGAAGCCTTATCATAAATCATATCACTGGGCCGAAGCCTTATCATAAATCATATCACTAGGCCGAAGCCTTTTCATAAATCATATCATTAGGCCGAAGCCTTTACTGTAAACGGTATGGCCCTTAAACCCATTTCAATATCACATGTAATGTCAATGGATGTATGCAAGCCCATTTGGGGAGACTACTTGACCCACCATCCGCTACTTTCCACCCGTACCAACCAACACACCATGTGGGGAATGATTCAACCCACCCCAACCAACACACCACTGGCAGCATAGCTGCTTTATCATATATCTGGAGGCCTAACCTCTTTTAATAACTGGGGAAAAGCCCTTTTGATAAACTGGGGCAAAGCCCTTTTCGGTAAACTGAGGCAAAGCCCTTCTCGGTAAACTGGGGCATAGCCCTTTTAGCACTTCCTTCATTTATAAAACCCAACCCATGCAACATGTCATGTATGCAGAATGTCATGCCCATATTTGAATCAAACAATCACAGTCAAGTCATTCATATCACCAACATATATTCACAATCAAATCCGTCAACCACACAGTCCAAGTCAGTCACTTGCCCACAAGGGCAAAACAATCATTTTTCACATTATAAGGGTAATTTCGTAATTTTACCGAATATCAGGGTTTTCCATGTTCATCAACAATTATCAATATTTTCGAGTGTTTAAACAATGATTTTTAACCCACTTTATCAAACTCGGGCTTTTGGGCCCAAAACCTCTAATGGGCCCTACGAATGTCGATTTAGCCCATTAAGCCCACATAATTCAAATTTTACAACAGTACTAACCGTGTTAGCATGCAACTTTTCCAGATTCCATTTTCTATCAGTTTTACCCAAATGGGCCCAAAGCCCATTGGGCCCAATTTTAGCCCATTGAGGCCCAACTCACCATCGTGCACAAAATTGAGTTCTTACCTGTTCCATTGATCCAAACCTCGATCTTATCGTATTTATTGCCTCTATACCCAAACGCAACATTACAAGTTCCCGAAATACCGGTATTTTAGCATTTCGACTTCTAGCAAATATTAATCTAAGCTATTACGAGGGTTAATACACACCTATTACGGGTTGAAGTTGAAACGTTTCCAAAATCAATCGCCTACAATAACCACCACCTGTCACTCAAACTTAACTAATCCAATATCAATATATGTAAATCCTAAGCACATCAGTCATACGGAACATAAGGGCATATTCGTCATTTTACCATACAAGGGTATTATGGTCACTTTACCCTACAGGGGCTTTATAGTCTTTTTACCTAATAAGGGTATTTTAGTCATTTCACCCTACAAGGGTGTTTTGGTAAATCTACAAACCAAGGGTATTTCAGTAATTTTGTAAACCAATGGTATTTTTATAATTTTTAGGAACTCAAGGGTATTTCTATAATTTTGTAAATCAGGGGTATTTTGGTAATTTTACAAATTGAGGGTATTTCGGTAATTTCACAAACTAGTGGTATTTTGGTAATTTTACAAACTAGGGGTATTTTGGTAATTTTACAAACCAGGGGTATTTTAGTAATTTTACAGACTAGGGTATTTTGGTAATTTTACTGATCGAGGGTATTTTGGTAATTTTATAAACCAAGGGTATTTTAGTAATTTTGTAAATCGAGGGTAAAACAGTAATTCTATAAATCAAGGGTAAAATAGTAATTCTATAAATCGAGGGTAAAATGGTAATTCTGTAAATCGAGGGTAAAATGGTAATTCTATAAATCGAGGGTACTTTGGTAATTTTACAAGTCGAGGGTATTTCAAAATATTGGTAAACTAAAGTATTCTAAACATGGATAATAATACTAATGGCCCTAAAGCCCATTCTCGGCCCAAATAGGCCTACACGCTAGTGTGGCCCTTTTGTCCGAAATCTAGCCACAAATATTAGATTCACCTAGCCTAGCCCAATATTTACTACACAATCAAACAACTTATCCAATTGGGCTCGTACGCCCATTAGGCCCACATTACTCTTTTCGGCCCATCGCAGCCCAAAGTAGCCATTCTACAGCTAGAGTAGTAAGAAATACACACCTGATAGGAGACTGGAGTTAATCCACGCTCTGAGCACTCTTAGCCGACGCCCAACCCAAACGAGCATGCCATACAACGAAAGGGATCAGCCAAGAAAGGTACCTCTACTCTCCTCATGGTTCTCTCTATTTAAAGCCAGCTTCGCATCCCCTCTTATGTTAGCTTCCCAATGTGGGATCCTTCCAACATCAGAGTTTAAATTCAACACCAACTCTTGCCGCCCCCTGTTAGCAAAATAAATGCTCCTTACTTGCGATGGGATTTGAACCCATGCCTCCCCTCAGATGCTCCACACTCTACTTGCCACTAAGCCACAAGGCTTTTTGTGTCATATTTTATCCCCAATTAATTATAAGGTCTAAAGGCCAAAGTCCAGGTTCCCTTAAAAAAACCAAAATAAATTGCAAGAGCCAAGGCTTGAACCCAGGCTCCCATACAACCTTAATGACGCCACAACCACTAGACTACAATCTTCCTTGTGTCATTTATTTAACACAATAATTTAAAAGCCCTCATCCAAGCATCCAGGTTTTTTTTTTCTCTTAATACCAAAATTTTTGCTAAAGCACAAGTTTGAACCCAAGATTTCTCTAACACTTCTCAGGGCCATTAACCACCAAAGCAGACATTTAATTGTGTTATTTCATTGCACAATTAAATACCTATATACAACCTCCGTACGGACCCGCACTCAAGGCCCAATACTTCTAGGCCCAAATTTGGGGTGTTACAGAAATGGATAGGAGTTGGATGAATTTTTCAAGGGTAAGCAGCGACTATCGAAATGGATTACAAACATTTGTAAATTTTTCATTTCAAAATGGAAGCCAAGAGAATATGATTCTCTGCCCGTGTAAGTCGTGTGGCAACATCAATTGGCATTTTTGTGAAGTTGTCTACGAACATCTAATTGTTGATAGCTTTATTCGAGGGTATAAAAAATGAATTTTCCATAGAGAGTGTACATCTAGTGGAACTTCTTCAATGATTAATCCGACTTATCCTGATACTGCTTACCATCATTATGTTAGACAAGATGACATGGAAGGTATGTTGCAGGATGCATTTAATATGCACAGTCATAGTAAACAATCATTTCCACCTGACTTTATTGCATCCGATAATTGTAAAATTGGTGGAAATGTTTTTTTCGAAACGGGAACAAGTGCACCTGATGAGGAGCCAAATGAAGAATCGGCGAAGTTCTACAATTTACTTAATGAAATGAACAAAGAACTTTACGAGGGATCAAAATATTCAAAATTGTCCTTCTGCATTCGTTTATTTCACTTAAAATGTTTGGGAGGGGTGGACCGAAAACTCTTTTACAATGCTGCTAGAGTTTCTGAGAGAGATGTTTCCGTATGCAAAAATCTCCCAGTCTTGTCAAGATATGAAGAGACTAATAAAATATTTAGGCCTTGGGTACAATAAAATTCATAGTTGCCCAAATGACTGTATGTTGTACTGGGGTGATCAGAAAAACCAATAGTCTTGTCATGTTTGCGGTAAGTCTCGTTGGATGAATAGAAATACAAAAGATGTGAATGCGGATGAAGGTGGGGCATAGTTAAGAAAGAAGCCAGTCAAGGTTTTGCAATATTTTCCCCTAATACCAAGACTTCAAAGGCTTTTTATGTCGTCAAAGACAGCCGATTCTATGAGGTGGCATAATGATCAACGAACCGATGATGGATTATTAAGGCAACCTGTTGATTCTTTAGCTTGGAAATCATTTGATAGTAAATTTCAAAGCTTTGCAAGTGATCCTTAGAATGTGAGGCTTGGGCTAGCAGTTGACGGCTTTAATCCTTTTAAAATCATGAGTACTTCGTACAGTACTTAGCCTGTAGTGTTTGTTTCTTACCATTTGCCTCCATCGATTTGCATGAAGCAATCTTCTTTTATATTATCTATGATTATCCCTGGAGATAAAGGTCCCAAAAATGATATTGACATTTATTTGCAGCCACTTATTGAAGAGTTAAAACAGTTATGGTCGGGTGTTGAGACATATGATGTATTCAGAAAGGAGAACTTCAATTTACGTGCAACTTTGTTGTAGACAATTAATGATTTCTCGGCTTATACCAATTTATCTGGTTGGAGTACCAAAAGACTTTATGCTTGCCCTTGTTAAGCTGCGCAAACATGTTTGAAATGGTTATATAATGGGAAGAAGTTCTCTTATATGGGGCATCGTCGGTGGTTGGATGGAAATCATAGATTTAGATTTCAGAGGACTTTATTTGACGGCATTGAAGAGTTTAGAAAAGCTCCTGAGCAGACCATTGGATTTGAAATCTTGTTCATGTTAAAAGATCTAGATTTTAGTTATAGGAAGATGAATCAACCATCCAACATACAAACAAAGAGAAGAACGAGGGATGAATCTGATAATGAATCTGATGAAGTGGATGATCCTAATGAGGCAGACTTGTGGAAAAAAATAAGTATTTTTTTGAGTTGCCTTATTGGGGGCATCACATTTTACGACACAATCTTAATGTCATGCATATTGAGAAGAATGTTTGCGTGAACATCATAGGGACAATTTTAAATGTCGGTGGAAAATCAAAAGACAATCTTCTTAGTTGACTTGATTTAGTTGACATGGGAATTCGGCGTGATCTTCATCCCTAAGTACATCTAAATGGGAAATATCGGTTGCCGCCTCCAATTTTTGCAATGTCGAAGGAAGAGAAAGAAGTGTTCTGCACGGTGTTGAAGGATATAAAGGTCCCAGATGCGTATGCATCAAATATATCTCGATGTGTGAGTCTTAAAGATCGAATACTATATTCTTTAAAATCACATGATTATCACATCTTGATGCAAGATTTACTGCCACTTGCTTTACGGTGCTGTATGTCAAAAAAGGTGACGTCCTGTATAATTGAACTTTCCAATATAATGAAAGCTATTTGAGGCAAAGTTTTGGATGTTGAAGAACTTGAGAAAGTACAGGATCGAGCCGCTTTGACTTTATGAAATTTGGAGAAGATCTTTCCACCTTCCTTCTTCACTATTATGGTGTACATGGTAATCTATCTCCCTCGTGAAGCAATAATTGGTGGACCGGTTTTCTATCGATGGATGTTTCCTATAGAAAGGTGCTAATTTATTTGTAAAATATTCATTCATTCACCTCTATACATTTAATTACAACTTTTGATAATGTTGTATATCGTGTTTAGGTTCCTAAGCAAATTGAAGTCTTATTGTCGAAATAAGTGTTATCTAGAAGGATCAATTGCTGAAGGCTACTTGGAAGAGGAGTGTATGACCTTCTGTTCTAGATATTTAAAAGATGTTGAAACAAGATTGAATAGACCAAGTAGAAATGCTAGGCTCAATGAACCCAACTTGGCCGAAACTTATTTATTTCAAAGTTATAGAGAACCAATCAGTAAAGTTGAAATTGCAGAATTAGATGAAAGATCTTGGGTACAAGCACATAGATATGTTCTTTTTCACCACGATTCAATTGAACCATTACGCAAGTAAGTTCTAGAATATGATAAATATTCATCTTTTTGATTTGTTTATTTTCTAACCAATTAAACCTCTTTTTAACATAGTGAGTACAAACAAATCTTGAGATCTCGTTCACACTCCCAAAGATTACAACAAAGAGAGATTAATAAGTTATTCACAGAATCTTTTCATGAATGGTTAAGCCAAATGGTATGCAACTCAACCTTTTATTGGCAAATAATAATGTTTTCTCATAACATTTATAATTACTAAATTTATTTTCGAGTCAATAGGTTTGGAGTGGGAAGGACGTTAATGATGAAGTTAAACGTCTTTCCTAAGGTTCGAATAGAGTAGTAAAAAGATATAGTGCCTTCATCATCAATGGATTCAGATTTCATACAAAATATCGCGAGAGATTGAGGAGAACTCAAAATTGTGGAATAGTTGTTAATTCTTCAATTACAAGTTATGCTAGTGCTAGGGACAGTAATCCCGTTGAGGGAAAAGTGGAGCATTACGGACTTCATACTGATATTATTGAGTTGGATTACTATGGAAAATGGAAAGTTGTCTTATTTTGATGTGATTGGGCTGATGTTAATACTGCTCGCGGAATTAAAAACGATCAATTTGGTTTTACAATGGTGAATTTCTCTTGATTTATTCACACTGGAGAACAATTGATAGACGAGCCGTATGTATTTTCTTCTCAAGTGAAACAAGTTTTTTACTTGAAAGATCCAACTGATGAGGGTTGGTATGTTGTACTCCTAAACACCCCTAGAGACTTGTTTGACATGGGCAATGGAAGTAGAGATGACATCGTCGAAATATCAGAAACTTTGCCTTTTCCCGAAAAAACTTAAATGAAAATATCCCTAGTACTAGTACACAATTTCAATGGGTTCGTCAGGATGTGGATGAAGATATTTATGAATTATGATGTAGTAAGATTTTAAGATTTTTTAATTATATGTAATATTATAATTTTAATCTTGGTCATGTTATATAATTTAACTAATTTATATGTACTATTATTGTTGTAATTTTTTACTAAAATTTCAACTATTTTATGTGTATTGTAGGAAAAATGCGTAGAAGAAGATTACGAGATTTAAGTATTTTCCAGAATACTCCAAATTTGAAAGAAGCAAATAGTGAACAGCAGACAGTTATTGGATCTTCGAATGTGCCGGAGACACTTGACGAGCATGGAGAATATCAAAGTAATGTTAAGTTTATTTTACATGTGTGTTGACTTTTATTATTGATTTATTTTTCAATTTTAATATAATAATAATATATCATTTTTTGTTTGAAAGTGCTGGGATGCGCAGAGGTCGAGGACGTATGCTACTTAAAGATTTATACGACTTAAATCCTGTCGAGCGTGTCAAAGTAAGTAGAAACAGTCACGGTCAGCCTGTTGGATCTGAAGCTCGACTTTTAGCAGGCTATTTGGGCATTATAGCACGAAATGCCAATATGTTGCCCGTCAACTACGAATCATGGCATCACATGCCTGATAGCAACAAAATTCAAGCTCTCGATAATATTAAGGTAACAAAACGTGAATGTAATTTATAATACTTTGGTTTAAGTTTCATTTATATTTACATTCTAAACTTGTGTTTTTTTAGGAGAGATTTGCTTTAGAAGTCTCGGATGACTATATCAAGAAGGCATTAGGTAAAAAATGGAGAGACCATAAAAGCACTTTGAAAAAAGAATATTTTAAGAAAGACATAAGCCTCGAAGAAAAATTACGAAATGTCCCGCCGGGAATGCTGAGGTACCAATGGGAAGATGCGGTTAGATTCTGGAATTCAAAGAAAAGAGAGGTATTACATACTTCCAAATTCTTATAAATTTTTCGGTATATAGTTTTTACTATATACATAATAATAATTTCATTATGTTGGACTATGACTGAGTCGGAACAAGCAGCAGGCAAAAACAAAAATTCACGCACACGGCAGGTTCGAGAAGTTTTGCTTCTATAGCTGAGGCCGAGGTATTATGAATTTATTAATCCTGTCAAGTATTAATGACTTTCAACTATTAAATAATATTTTTACTACTATATTGTAGGAAGTCTCGTCTAGTCAAAAAGTTGGATGCCTTCAGCTTTTTGAGAATACGCATAGGAAGAAAGATGGATCTCCTATGATATCCGAAGCTGGAGAAATTATGGTATATTTACTTAATAAAATTTGATTTATTATAAATATTTATAATGTTTAATTATAATGGTTTAATTCGTCGTTAGTAGTTTTAAATAATGTTAAGTTATGTTGCATTCCTTTTTATTATATATTTCGTTTCTAACTCTTTGATTGATTTATTAGGAGAAACTAAAGGAGAAGAAGGCGGAGTATGAAGCGATTATTGCGACTGATAGTTCTGTTAATCTTGAGAACATTGATAACAAAATTATTACTAAAGTTTTGGGTCCTGAAAAGTATGGCCGGGTTCGATTTCAAGGATCTGGTGTTACCTCGACCCAATATTTTGGATCCAGCTCCGAGTCAAGCTCAAGCTGAAGTTCAGAGGTTAAGAGACCAGATAGCTCAGATGCAAGTGAGCACAGTTGAGCAAATTGCCAAGGTTCAAAGAAAATATGAAGAATTCCAGCTACAACTTAGAGCGGATGCAGCAGTGAGGGTGGCAACGGCAGCAGCGAGGGAGGCAGAGGCAGCAGCGATGGCAGTGGAGCAGAACAGAAAGTACGATGAGCTCCTGCTACAGCTTCAGCATATGATGAAGATGTTTCAGCAGTTGCAAAAGTCGCCAACTTAGACATTTGTTTTCTCGTTGTAAGAATATTTTTAACATTGTCACATTTAACATTATTGTAAGAATATTTTGACTTATACTTCATTTATTAATTTACATCATATATTTTTTGTTGAATTTGAAGTATCATTTAGATTTAATTTTTTTGGTTGTATTTTTTATGCTACATTTGCTGTTTTTGGTTGGATTTCACGCTATATTTGCTGTTTTTGGTTGGATTTAATGCAGGAAGGGTTGAATATTGGTGAAAAATGTATATTGCAAATCTGCCAAAATTAGTGGCGTTTGTAACAAAAGCGTCACTAAAAGTCATGACTTTTAGCGGCGCTTCCTCCACAAACGCCGCTAAAAGCCATGACTTTTAGTGGCGCTTTTCCAGCAGACGCCGCTAAAAGTCATGATCTTTTGTGGCATTTTTTCTAATCAATGCCGCAAATTTTTACGACGTTTCCTATAGCAGCGTTTTTTGCGGCGCTTGTAAAAACGCCGCAAATAGTTCTAGCGGCGCTTAAAAGCACTGTTAAAGGCCAAAAAAAACACCACTAAAATTTTGTTTTCCTATAGTGCTAAATTTCATAGTCTCTTTTAGCTTCCTCAAGAAATCACAATATAAAACCCATATTTCAATTCGATTAATGAAGACTTAGCACTCCAAGAATTCCAACAATCATAAATACATGAAATCCCATTAATTTGATGAGAGAAAATTTTACATATCTCATCAAACATTTAATCAACAAACCACATAACATTTTTTTTCTCTTTACAAGACAGGGGAAATTCCTAGTATGGCCTCGAGAATGATCGCTTTCTTATTTCCATTTTAATATCAATACTGATGGAGGTAGTTCTGGTAAAACCTGTTGTTTGGCTTTAACTCCATTAACATTTCAATTACTCATACAAAAATATTAGAAATATCGAGTTCCAAACTCAATCACTAACACACTATTTCTGTGAGTTTTCTTGCAGAATCTTAGTATAAGAAATTTGCTTCCTCTAAGATCATTCGATATTATCTTATCATCTTTTAATACCCAAGTCATCTTCACTATATCAAACCCAGATCTTTTCATAACATTAGACACTCTAAGCTATCACGTTGCCTTATGGTCTTAAAACATTTCACAATTCATTCAGCAACACATTACTGAAATCAAGAAGTCTTTGCCGATGTCAAATCCTTACATGAAAATTTAAGAAATCCAAATACTAAGGTCACCACATTACCAATAATCAAACCAAAAGCATAATCATAGTCAACATAGTCATCATAAGCCAAAAAACACACTTTAGACATGAGTCAAGATTGATAATTTATGAAATAAAGATGACATGAAAACCAAGAGGAAGAAATCTAAGTTGGAAAATTCCAAAATAAAAAAATCCAAAACATGATACCATATTGAAATATCAAAAACATAGCCCACAAGAAAGTATGAAAGATTTCGATAATCTTCCAGAGAAAAGAACTCTAGAAAAACATTATTCTGACCCACTGGGATTAGATGCAACAATAACAATGTACCTTCCCATATATAAATCAGATAAAGCAATATTTAGAACAAACATAATCATAGCTTCATACACATTTTCCTATCCATTCGCAACAAACAAAATGTATTAAAATGCCTAAGGGAAATAGTGCAACATAGATTATAAACCAGTCATACTGACAATGCTTTCGTCTAATATCACAATAATAAAACATTCCCACATAACAAGAATTTCATCGGAGGATCAATAGCCATAGATATATTTCTGAGAACAAATAAACACATAGAACATCTAAGAAGAGACTGCCATAATCTATTCAGCCATTACGAATTTCATATTATTCTTTTTACTAAAGGAGATCAGTTTTGAAGAAATTTTGATTAATACATTTCTCGACATCGTATCAGAAGAGATCGATTTACCAAAGTTAACTTTTTCACCAACTGTGATATTGCGTGAATCACAAAATTTTTCTAGGTCAATATGATACTTTACCAATTTTGGCTTCACTTATCAACCTGTTCTCAATCTCTGATCATATTCATAGCTATTCTACCACTAAACTCTTTAGTTTTACACTTGTGAGTTTATTCAATACATTTCTCACAAAATTCCATTACAAAATACCACTCTGGTAAGGGGGAAGGGTGAGGTCGTAAGGTCCGTAACTCGTCTCTCATATACATATACATATGACACAACTTTCATCATCAAAGTAACATCGTCACAGTTATATCATTCATTTCAGGCAAACTATTGTTCACATTTGTTATTTCACAGATTTTTCGATTATTTTATTCAATCTAGTTCACTTATGTATACATTTTATGAATTTCGAATGTCTTTTCTCGTCACATTGACTTAATCAAACATATCAAACACATAACATTATGTAAGGGCCAACAAATATGAATAAATGTATCACAATCAAAACTTTCATCTCACACATCATCATAAACATATCATTACAATTATATAAATCAATTCAATCGATTTAACACATTACTTAAACTATACGAGTTTGTCAATCATAATTATTCAAATAAGTATACATGAACATTCGTTCCACTAATATTTTTGGTAAGTTACCTGAACACATGCATTCAATCTAGCAAATCAGTCTTATACATCATGGAATTATCGATCAATCGTAGATAAGCTCATTATGCCACTTACACATTCTATTTCATGTTTCTCATGTCTCATATATGTACGTACATATATATAATGAATTCTTATTCGTACCTTTCCGAGTTTTAACTCATCATAATTGCACTTTACTCAATTACTTTAGTACCACTATCAAAATGGTCAGGTGTAGCTTGATTGGAGAGTACCTTTGTCTAAACAAGATGGTTCTCATTCGCGTTGGGGGACATCACACTATCACAAATACGTGGCATTTATAGCTAAACCTTCACACATGCTAGGTTAGTCCGAGAACCGACTAAACCATAGCTCTGATATCACTAAATGTAACATCCCTTACCTGAGTCCGAGGTCAGGACAGGGTATGAGGTATTACTGGACTTAAACGTACACAACTATGAAAATCTGGGCCATAAAATTTTGTTCAAATTAAAAACGTTCATTCATATTCAAAATGTCCCTTATATGGGCTTACGAGGCCCAAAACATACATCGGTGGTGGTTTGGGACTAAACCGAGAACTTACGAACTTTTTACAACATTAGAAAATTTTCATATTTTAGAGAGTCACACACCCATGTCGGCAGGCCATCTGATCGTACACGCTCGTGTGGCTCAAGACTCACCCGTGTGGCTCAGGACACGCTCGTGTCCTCCACCTATGTAACTCTCTGTTTATGACATTAGCAGCGATATAGGGTCACACGACCAAGTCACACGCCCGTGTTCTAGACCGTGTTCTCCACACGGCCGTGTCTTTGCCCGTGTGGCCCAGAAAATGGCTATTTACCAAACCACTTGGCACCCTCGTTAGCACTTACTTAAACATAACTTTAATGGCACTTTCGAGGAAATTTCATATCGATTTATTCATGCATAAGGCGCCATAATTTACCTAGTTTAAACTTATCAACTTCATGCCATAATTATCGTTAACACATTCTTGTACTTCATACTTATGCTAAGGTCTATCCATAGACCAATTTAGTCACTTTTAAACCATCAAGTAATCTAGGGAACATTCACAAGTCATCCATACCAAACACTCATGACCATACCCTATGAAGCCTTGTAGCACAAGCATGCATATATGGATAGGTTTACAACCCAATAACCAATATGAGCCACATCACATGGCCATATATAAAACGAATCATATTCTCATTATGACCCAATACATTTGGCCAAATAAAATGACACATATCAAATTGACTAAGTCCCTATACATGCCATAGACTTAAAGTGCTCGAAATCATTTATACCCTTCAATAGCTGGATAGTGTGATAGAATCTCTGACGATCTCCAACCCGAGCTAGCATCTGTGACACTATGAAAGAAAGGAAAGGAAAGGGGTAAGCTATATAGCTTATTAAGTCCCTATGAAAATAATAAGCAATTTGTTAACAAATTTTTAACAATTCTCACAACATGTTCACAAGTTAATACAATCATAATTGCACAAAATTCTACTATTTACTCTTATTCATCTAAAGCTGTCTACTCGAGTCACACTCACTAAATTATTTATATCTTGAGCTAAAGAATCCAAAATTAAGATCTACTAATTTTCCCTGAAGCTAGAATCACATATCTTCTTACCATAAAATTTTTAGAATTTTTGGTCTAGCCAATAAGTACAGTTTACTCTTTGAAGTCTCCCCTATTCTGTTGTTTGAGAGTTTCAACCCTTCTTCACTAAAAATTAATTATCTCACAGTACAGAATTCGGATAATGTTCCCGTCTATTTATCCTGAAAATAGACTCATTAAAGATTTATCCATATGAATTCTAACTCATAATTATTTTCATACAATTTTTAATGATTTTTCAAAGTTAAGACAAGGGAACCCGAAATCACTCTAGCCCTGTCTCACAGAAATCCAAATATCCCATAACATGAAATTCTTCTGCTTACATCATTTCTTCTATGTGAAACTTGACTCAAATATATTTAATTTCATATTTTATTCAACCTCTAACTCAATTTTCACATTTTTTGGTGGATTTTCAAATTCAGACTACTGTTGCTGTCCAAAACTGTTTTAGTGTAGAATAAAGATAACTAAGTTTATAACACCTTTACAAATCATTTCAACCTTCATGGTAAAAATACATATTTATACATCATAAGCATAGACCCATAATCTCAAGGTCATCACAAAATCATTCTCATGGGCACGACTTACTTATTTACATCCTTACCAAAGGTGCATCATAAACCGAGATCATTTCTCATGAGTTTTGCACACATAGCTGTACCACTTGCAACATCATCATAACTTTTCTCAATCATGACACAATCTTTAAATCACCCGTTGAACCAGTTAGAATACTAAAGGATACCCGATAAGCCTCATACAAAAGGGTAAAATGCCGATGCCATGTCTCGGACATGGTCTTACACTGGCTCTCATACATTGGTGCCGGTGCCATGTCCTAGACATGGTCTTACACTGACACATATAACAATGCCGATGCCATGCTCCAAACATGGTCTTATACTGACTCACATATTGAGGCTGATGCCATGTCCCAGACATGGTTTTACACTAGCACACATATCGACGCCGGTGCCATGTCCCAGACATGGTCTTATACTGGCTCTCATAATGTTGCCGATGTCATGTCCCAGACATGGTCCTACACTAGCACACGTATCAACCAAATGTCTTGGCATGGATATGCAATCTATTCCTAAGGTACAACCGGGAGTTTTACCACAACAAATCTTGTCATACATATTCCATGTAATATCACTCTTTAACACCAAGTTACCATTCATTACAATGTCATCAAACATCGTAGACATATGTTTTAGGTCATTGCATATTCATAGCTTACAATATAATTTCGTGAAGCATAACACCATCACGTGCATAGTACCACAAACATATAACTCAACGGATCCGCATTTTCATATCAATTCAGATTACAATCACAAATCACAATAACATTATTGTCTTACCAATTTTATCACACGACTCGTTTGTTGATTCCTCGTCGAATATGTCCTTAATAAATCATACAAATTATATAATAATAATTAGGCATTTCAATTTAAATAAGACATTGCATTATTATTATCACATGAACTTACCTCGAATGCAAAAACGGCTAATTAATCCATTTTTGTCCTTAACCACGTACTTTCTCGATTTAAGCCCGAATCTCGATTTTCTTGATCTAAAATTTCAAATATAGCTTATTTATTACTCACAATATTCAAATGGACCCAAAAATCATACTTTGGCAAAATTTACAATTTTACCTCTAAACTTTCACTTATTTGCCAATTAGTCCCTAAGCTCGAAAAGTAAAAATTCATTCAATTTTATCCCAACCCAAGCCTAGTCGAATATTTATCTTACTTACAGCAACCCACATATTTTATTATTTCAGACCTTTACCTTCTATTTTACCACTTTTACAAAATGGTCCATTTTAGGTGTTTCCATGAAAATCACTTAACAAAAGTTGTTTATAACAACCAAGATTCATTTTATTCCATAAAAATGTATCCAAAAACACATGAATATTCTCATGGCAAATCCCTAGACTTTCAACCATTTTGCAAAATAGTCCCTTCATTAGCTAAATTAAGCTACAAGGGTTCCAAAATACAAAAATCATCAAAAATGACCGTCAAAATCACTTCTTGTGAGGGTTAGAAGTTACTAAAATTTTCAAGCTTCCATGGCCATTTCCTTGGGTAAAAATCGATGGAGAAGAAAGAGTAATAAAAAAGATGATAGCTTTTTGCATTTTTATCTTATTATACCTTTTTAACTTAATTACCCATTTACCCTTTTAATTTCTAACTAATTTCAATAATACCAAACAAATATCTTCCACTAACTTATTAATGGGCTAATTTCCACATAAAGGCTTCCACTAAAAATTCTATAGCTATTTAATACCTTTAGCTATTAGAATGCAACTTTTGCACTTTACGCGATTTAGTCCTTAAAGCCAAATTAAACACTTCTCACAAAAAATTTCTTCATGAAAATTTTACACAGTCATATAAAAATATCATAGACCTTATAAGAATTATAAAATAATTATTTTTAATTCAGATTTGTGGTCTCAAAACCACTATTCTGACTAGGCCCTAATTCAGGATGTTACAATTTTTGCGAAATTTTACAGAGGATAAAATGGCAAAATTTTATTGAAGTAAAATTGGGATGAGAAAATTGTTTAATATGTAAATATTAAAGTTTATTTTTGGGTAATAGAAAAATGAATCGAGTTGGATCACATTATAGAGTACTAGGTCAAAAAGGGCTAAGAAGTACTTGTAATTGGATCAGATGTTTGAGAGACCAAAAACCCATCATATAACATGAAGGGAGCAGCAACCTTAGTAGAAATACAAGGCTTAGTCGTTCAACCCTCTCCTACTTTAAGTAGGATGTTGTTTTTATATTTACGATAATTATCTACAACTCTACAAGGGTTCTACCTTCTCTTCATATAAATAGATGGCACCGGTAGAGCTATTAACATAACTTTTGAGAGATTGTTATTCTACTGAAATATAGACATAATTAATTCTAAACTATTACATTTTTTTTCAGATAACAATTCTACCTGTTTCTATTTAGAAGAGAGAATTTTTGTTTTCACCATAAAAGGAGAGAAATTTTTTTCTAGTTTTGTGTTTCAATTCAATTGGTTTGAGCCCACATTCAAAGTAGTTCATGGTGCGAGAATAGTGGAGAAGATCATTTGGTTGAAAACGGAGAACAACAAACGTTCGCTAAGCTGAAAAATAAGTATGAATTTAGTTAATGTTTATTGCTATAAATATCACAAATTAGTTCAGTTTTAAAATTTTAATTTTCTGCTATGCAAGAAAATCATTTTCAAACTAGATTTTTTCCAACATACCACCGAACCTCCACCACCGCCACCGCTGTTTTCATTGCCACCAATTTTTCTCCCTTTCTTCCCCTCTCTTCTTTCTTTTAGTTGTAACAAAATATACTTTACTCTTCTTTCTTTTAATTTTACTTCTTTGACCGAAACCATGTCCTCTTTCTCTTCTCATCTCCATTAAACCTTGTGTAAGAAAAGTGTAAGAAGATCTTCCATGTTCAATCTCTATCTTTTTAAGTTTTCAATTGGAATTATAGATCCCATTTTGGATCTAGTTTAACTGAATATAACGTCTGATTTTATTATGTGTATTTATCGATCAAGGTTCAGTTGTGGATGCTTTTGACCAGATTTAAGTTGTTTGAAGTGCTATCGTAGCAAAGCTATAAACAAAAAATTGTGTAAGTAAATGTTCCTCATTTTCATAAGGATCTAAATACATCGCTTTAGCCAAAATGAATACATGTATTGATGTGTGTCTTGTTTAGTATCAGATCTAGAATGGTTCAAACATACACAACAAGGTGTGTGTTATAACTAAATATCTTTGTGTGACTACTGAAATTCGTGTAAAACTATATTTTTAACTATGACTAATTGATGGCAAGAATACCTTTGGAAGAATATTTAAATGAAATTGGTGCCCTATTTCAAGGTTGGATGAACATAAGTACCTCGATCTTTAAAGATTATGTTGGCCATTAATGTCATATGATATTATATATGTTGTGCTAATTTACACATTTTGTTATGTAAGCAAGTCTATTATCTCTGTTGTTCTGATTACATGATAAATCATGTACATTGTTACTGATATTTTAATCATATGATTAAAATTGTGTTTACTGATACCAATATTACTAAAAGCATCAGTAATTATGCTCACTATATTGCTTACCAAATACATGATAACTCATGCCATTGTTTCTATCACTAATCACATGTTCAAATCATGCCTACTGTATTGTTTTTGTTATTGATAAAGCATGTCATACTGTATTGGGGTTGGGATGATTATGAAAGGAGGTAGTATAGACAACTTGGCTGCAATACTTGTGGCTTGTCCATAATTTTGGCAGCTTGACTGCAATACCGGTTGTTTGTCCACAATTCTGGCAGCTTGTTTGCAATTACTAGAGGCTTGTCCATAATACTAGCAATTTATTTGCAATTACTGGTGGCTTGTACACAACTTGTGTGTTATTGGATAGATGAGTTCTGGGGAACTCTTATTACGGTGTGTAGCGGCATTGGGTAGGAACTTCTCTGTAAATATTTCAATGGCATGGTCATGCATATTAAGACTTTGAATCAGTATTGTTCTTTGTTTAATTATTGTCTTGACTATTATTATATTATCTTATACTGATTACTCACGTTATGACTCACACTGAGCTTTTTAGTGCACTCT
The DNA here is from genome assembly GCF_007990345.1 of Gossypium hirsutum. NCBI lineage: Eukaryota > Viridiplantae > Streptophyta > Magnoliopsida > Malvales > Malvaceae > Gossypium > Gossypium hirsutum. Next base: position 74,302,933 of record NC_053435.1, read on the forward strand.
TTACTTTTTTGATTATTTTTCAGATAACCTATGAGGTTAGGATTTCGACGAACTTTGGAGGAGCAACTTGGATGTTCTTTGTATTAAAGTACTTAAAAACTTATTTCTCTTATTTGTTTTGGGACTGTTGATCTACCAAAATTTTTTGTGGCAAATTAAGTTTCCAGCACTTAACGAGCTTGTTTTATAACATTTTTATATGTTTTTATTTCATTTTTAGTTTTTATTTATTTGTGTTTGATTTATGCAAAATAAGCATTTTTATGCAATTTTGAGTTATGTTATGACCTAATAGGCCACTATGGGCCTAAGGATAATCTAACAGTTCTATCTAGTGTGTAAGACAATATTTTCAGGCTTAGAAGGTGAGGGATGGCTACATCGTCGCGACGCCAAGAAGTGGTGTCACAACACCAAACTTCAAAGCCAAAATACCTAAGAAAGGAAGGTAGTGTTGCAACACCGGTACTGTGGTGTCGCGACAGTGGGAGACAAACAAGAAAATTTAATTAAGGGTATTTTAGACCTCACAATGTATCTTAATCAGATTTTTGGGTTATTTAGCAATCCTAGTTAGGTCTGAGCATAAACTCTATGTATAGGTATTTTAAGTCTCACTTTAGGAGGCTTGGCCAAGTGAGCTGTTTTAGTATTTTATGATTTTTAGTTTCGTTTTATTTTCTTTTCAGTTTAATCCTTTTGTATTTTTTTTACTATTCTAACTTGGATTCGATTTCGATCCAAGGCTTTAATATATTAGTTTTTCATTATTTTTGTGTTGATTCCAATTGCAATCGAGGTGATCTTCACAACTGTTAAAGGAGAATCCACTGTCGAGCTTCAATCGATATCGAAAATGAATTTATTTCTATCCTCTTTATATTTATTTAATTTGTTGATTTGCATGTTAAATATAAGCTTAGGATTTTTTTTATTCCTATCCATGAGTAGCTAATTTCCTTAGAGAGTTTAATGAAAGGATGTGTGAATAATTGACGAATGAATGAGGGTTGAAAATCGAGTTAGTTGGTTTAAATTATGTTACGATTATACCCTAGGAAGTGATGCTCATAGGAAGTAATTTAGGATAAACGAGATTAAGGGATAAGTTTACTGAGTACCTCATAATTTATCCCGATCAAGAAAGTGAGGTCGAGAGGTAAGTATGTATTAGTCGACTAGTTAATTAGTTAGAGGCCGAGAGGTAATAACTAGTTAATTAATAGCTAACTTGATAAAACCTAAGTTATAAAGTTAATTAGGATCACTAAAGTTAGTCAAGCTCCTACTTGTTATATTAGATTATTTTCAATTGTTAAATTGGTTGATTTTTATTTTAATTCATTTTTAGGTTAATCAGATTAATTGATGATAATTTTTTTTTCATAATATAATTTTAAATCGGTACTATCTACACTTGCTAGTGTGGAGAATTAATTTCAGTTTCATTCAACCTCCCTTGGGTACAATCCTTAGAATACTTTTAGGAGTGTTTCATTGTAACATTATTCTATATTAAAATTTGACCTGTATACTTGCAGACACCTCTGTTCAATCTTTTATCTATTTTGCTGCAGTATTTCCACTCCACACATTCGCACGTCTGGCGGTGGTCAAGCTGTTGGTGGCGTTGTCGAGGAGGTTTCAACATTAGACTCGAATTTAATTTTCTTTACTTGATAAGATAAATAGCAAAATTTAGGATTATAGATATGAAATTTAATTTAATTTAATTTATTAATTTTACACTAGAACGACAAAAATGTCCAAGTGTACACAATCGCAACAAGTAATAAAGTGACAAGTAAATGTCGAGTTATCATTCCCACAGGGATTGTGAAAAGGATTATTTATGAATGAAATTTAAAACACTTTGGTGAAGAAAAATATATTTTTTTAAAAAGGGTGATTAAGAAAAATAAGATTTTAAACTAAATAACTAAAGAAATAAATCTTAAACGCACGATTTCAAAATATGATTCAATCAAGATGATATAATTGTGTTGATTTAATTACATTTATTTAACTTAGAATTATTAAACTCATGCTGATGTTGTTACGAATAAATTCACGGCAACTCGGTAATTTGCTAACTTATGAACATATTCACCTACACAAATCCATTCATCTCTTAAGATATCCCTATGTTAATTCAAACGATTAAACAAATTTTAATAAGCAAACATGTTATGGAACATACATGCTCATTAAATTGAACTAATATCTTGCATATCCCTCTGTCAACTCAATCGATTAATTAAATCGAATAAGCACATAAAAGACTATGTGAGGTGACAAGGTATCCTTACCTTGAAACAGTTTAATCACAAAAATCTTGCAAGTTATGCAAGGCAAGTGTATCACCAAATATATTGCTAATTTAACCTTCAGGTACCTTAGAAGAATAAACATGCACTGATTAAGTATTGCATCCATTATTTACAATTTTGATCCATTTAAATAATTAATTCATTAGCTACCTTACAATTGTAATGCAAGAATAACTTAGCCATGATTTTACTTAATCAAGCATTTTACTGAGGCCTATAACAGCATAAACACAATTTTAATAATTTAAGCAGATGAAATGCAATCAAACCAACACGAATTAAATTCAAGCTAAACTGATTAAATTAACCATTCCAACAACATCAATATTCATAGATATGTTCATCATGACAACAACAAAAATTAAAGAGATAGGGAACAAGAATCAAATCCGATGTTTTTCTGTGGCTTGACTAGGTTGCTCTGTCTTCGTTCTTTGTTGCCCTTGTCCATCAAGGCTTCTATGAACACTTCAATGTTGCTCCAAAATGGCTGAAGAATAACCCTTTCCTAAGGGGAGAAATTGACACAAGAGCAAGGGACTTGAAATGGAAAAATAATAGGAGAAAGTGAGAGAGGATAGAAGAGATGTGAATGGATTGAGGTGTGTTTCAAATGACCAGCTTAAGGGGGTTTTTATAGCTGAAGAGGGCTACTAAAAATAGCTAAAATTAGCATCCAAAGAACCCTCCCTTGGCCGACCACACATGTGGCAAGTTTGACGATTTCAAACTTGCTAAATTAAGCTTGGGGCAAATCTAGAAAGCCACCATTTGTGGAGGGATTTGAATGCTATTTGAACAAGTCTTCAAGGGCCTCTTTGCAAGCTAAATAATCAGCCAATAAGCTGATTTGGGTCAGCACAAGGGGTGGTTTTGGGCTGTCCATTACTTGGTCTGTTCGGTTCACTCAGTTCAGCTCAACTGGACCACTTTTCATAATGTATTAATAATAATTTAATTGGATATAAATTAAAATTAATTATATTATGAATTAATACACATAATTTTGGACCATCTTAGGCTGAAAATTAATCCGCCTTGATTGTTCAAACTGCTTCTCGATTTTGTGCTTCTAGCAGTGTCTGCCGATCCATTTTTAGCTCTTTGCGCAAATCTGTCAAAAATAACCAAAATTCATCGAGATTAATTATAAAATTAATTAAAATTAAATAATTTCATATTTTAATTATTTTATCAAAATTAATTATTTTCCGACAGGAATTTTATCGAAACTGCATGAATTTAAGTTAAAAAGGGCATGAAAAAGTGTGTAAATTTTCATGTTTCCATACACTATTAATTTTAACTTCCATTTTTTTTCTTGAAATTAGGGTGTTGATTATTTTGAAGTAAATGATGAAAACTATTTTGGGACAAACTATATTCAACACAAGCTGGATTCAACCAAGTATAGCAAAACCTATTACTCATGCGAATCACTTTGCGATTAACCCTACATTGCTAACTTGGGTGTCAATGAACCTTCAATACAGTGATGAGGTGGATTTGGATCCAGTGGTGTTCTTGAGGAGATTTAAATAAATTTGCAGTACCGTGGGATATTTTAAAGTTTAAATGAAGTTATTAAATTATTATTAATCCCTTTTGCACTTGGAGGTCAAGTTAGGAAATGGTTGGAGGCATTACCACATGGCACTATTGTAACACCCCTAACCCATCTCCGTAGCCAAATTAGGGTTACAGAGTATTACCATACAATCAAAAACATTTTAACATTTAAACATTCAATAATTTAAGTCATATCATAAATCATTCATACGCATGTATATTGTCCCTAAATTGAGCCATTGAGGCCTTAAAAATAGCTTAGAAGCAAATCGAGGCTAATTTGAAATAATTTGGAAAGCTTAGGAAAAGTTACAAAATTTGTGAAACAGCTGTCACACAGCCATGTACCTTACATGGCTGAGACACACGCCCTTGTCTCAAGCCTTGTAGCCTTCAAACTAGGGACACATGGCCGTGTCCCAACCTGTGTCCACCCATGTGTAACTCTTTGAGTAGCGTCACGTGGCCGTGTCATATGCCCGTGTGTCAGGCCATGTAACACACTAACCTGCATCCTAAAAAAATCATCAAATAACATAGGGTCGTGTTGCTAAGCCATGTGTCTTACATGGCTGAGTCACACACCCATGTCTCAGGCCATGTGGACCCAAATCTACCTAAAATCAAACCATTTCTAGTCCATATCATACATGACCTTTCAACCTATTTAAGCATAGTTCAAGAAAACCTAAAAATTACCAACACATACACCAAAATGTCATTTCAAAGTCCTAAGTTAACTAACCAATTTGTCATTCAAAGACACCACATATGCATCCAAACATCATCTATCTAACATGTCAATATTTCTTTATTTCAAGCATGAATACCTAACTTCATTATGTAACTAGATCACATCACAAAAGACCATTTCCAAACCATCATTATCATATCATATGACCATGTACATCAATTACCTAACATATTCATAAGCTACATTTCATACTTATCAACTTAGTACATATATGTACTAAATCATACCACATTTAACCATTATCAAATGTTCAAAACATACTATAAGATCTTGATTTTCATCACTATAAGTGGTCAAGATGACCTTATTTATCAAGCCATACAAGTCCATCATATAAACATAACTTCAAGACATAAGCATAATAATTCAACCATTTAGTATACCCATGAGCCATCAATACAAAAGGCCTATACATGATAATATTGCAATTTTTCATACATACTAACCTAACTCAAAATGAACTAAAACATGCCACAAGTATCCATTTTCAAACCATCATCAACATGCCAAGGTATCCATATCAACAAGTACTTTAAAGAAACCAAAATCACATTTCCTTTGAACACTTACCCTTTCATTTCCTTTTGAACACTTACCATTTTGTTTCTTTTTATAACCGTTTAACCATCTAAAATATCATCGGATACTTGGGAAATCTCACACGAACTGTGAAATGGGCCTGCTCACACGAACTGTGGGTTGGAATGTAAGCTACATGATGTTGCTCACACGAGCTATGGAGTATCCGCAACAAATGCAAGACCTCAGCCACCAGTAGGACATTCAACGCCAACACCCGAAACATGAAATCCCTAATGACATTCCATTTGTATCCTATGAATTCCTAAGGTTCGACCGAGACTCAACATCTATCAATTCATCATAGCTTTGGTATGATTATACATCGATCTATTTCCATTAAGATAACATAATAAACATTCAAATTAACAACATTAATTCAATAACTGTTCATATGAACTTACCTGACTATATCGTAGCAATGATCTAAAATAATAATTCTATTCAATTCACTATTTCTAAAATAATAATCTCTTTTTTATTTTCCACTCGTTCTTGATCTAAAATAATAATTATATTCAATTCACTATTTCTAACAGAAACATCAACTCATTTTATGCAGTTAAGTCCTTTTGACATTTTTACAAAATTACCCCCAAACTTTACCCTTTTTACAATTTAGTCCCTAAACCCGAAACTTGCAATTTAATCATTTCTAAATAAAATTCATGCAAACCAAAACTTGCAATGTCGTGACACAGCCAGAAGATGTTGTGACACCAAAGGCAGTCTTGCTATTTTGGTATTTTGCTCACTATGTTGCAATGTCGAACCTCCATGTTGCAACATGGTGACCAGTCTTGTGTTCTTATGCCTCCAAATGGTGTCATGCATACTCATCAAACATGTTAGCCTTCCCTTAGGCCTAGTTTGGCCTTAAGGTCATATTAATGGCTCAAATCACACTTTTTATTATTTGAGGCTAAAAGTGAAAAACTAAATAAACATAATATAGTTGCTTATGTTCAAGCTCCTTAAGTATGAAAACTAGTTTAATCTACTACAAGGAATTGCGATAGATCAAACTACCCCACATTTAATTCATTGCTTGCCCTCGAGCAAGAAAACAGGAAAACTAAAATTAAATACAACTCTTGAGCAAATATGATACAAGGAAAAATTTTGGAACACATAATTAGGACTAACCATACGCACATGTAATTTTGGTATGATATATAAATGACTTACCGTTCTCAGTTTCAAACACTTATATTCAGTATATTACAAAGTATATAAATAATAAAGTTCTCAAATATATTGATCCGTCGATAAATCATACAGGTAATTTGATTATCCTAGCAAAATACAAACAATCATAACTACAGTTACTCGATGTAATGTCCATTCATGAATAGATTTACAAAGGTCACATAGGACTTTTTGACTTGTAACATTCTAAGGCTTAAGGTTGGTATAGAATTGAAGAAAATGAGTATCCAAATAGTTTCAAGCATGAAATTAGTTTGGCACTTCGTATTGTCCCCTATTCTCCACCTTTATAACCTTTGCCCATTCACCACCCTATTTCTCCTTCTCTCACCTTTTTTATTTCTCCATGTAGGAATCATAACATAATAGAGTAACTACAATTAGCTCACAAGTTTTTGCGCATAGATGACTGAGGTTGCTAATTTTGTGACACTATTTTTTAGTCACTTTTGATTCTCTTTTCAACATTTCTCACTCACAGTGCTTTTGCTTTTCATTGTTCAAGTACTTTTTCTACTTGTTTTGAATTTTTCTATATTTTTGTTTCGCTCATTTTTTGCTAGACCTATAAGTACTCTACCACACTACTTCTCCTATTTCACTCTCATTTTAACAAAACCGCCATGATATATCTACCTATTCCTCAATACTATGGCCAGACGTCTAAATTTGTTCATTTTAAGCACCAAAGAAAAAGGGTAAGTACAAATTTGCATTTGGTTTAAGTTTTGCATAAAGGTTCATCAAGGAGCATTTTCTGGTTCAAAATTAAGTACTAAGGATTAATGAATAAGGTTAGAATTTTGGCTTTAGGTTATACTAAACAATGCTTTAATTCATCTCTAAGTATCTCAGTATTCACAAATTTTTTAATCAATCAAGCAATCACAATTTTAACCATTTATCATACATATTAGAATGCTTGTTTCCCTATATTCTTTATTTAATTTGGTATATTCAATTACTTAATGTCTATTTACTGTGAAATATATAGAACTTATTAGTCTAATAATTGAAAATTAAAAATTATTCACTATCATGCCAAATTTATAGTAAATACAATCAACCTAAATATATGCTCCTAACCAATCAGTTGTATTTCTATAAGCTGAAGCACACATTTCACCAGAAAAATAAAACAAAAGACATAAAATGAAAAACTTCCTATGTTACCCCTACACTTTAGACAATTTGCCCTTAATGTGCAAGCCTTAAGTAAATAAAGAAAGAGGTTACTCAATTGATCGTGATGTTAACATAAACTTACGGTGAGTTTTCATTCCTTGTTAATTGAAAGCTTGTAAATGTAGCACTTCCTTAATGTAAGGTTCCTACATAGAAAATTCAAAAACAAAAATAGCAAATATGTATAAAGTTACTATTCCTCGTACTCCTAAATCAATGAAATAAAAACCCTCATAATTCATTATTTTACCAATCCTTAAAATTAAAAAGTTTGTTAATCATCAAAATTATCCTCTTGAGATTCTTGTTTCATCTCGTCATCCTTCTCTGTAGCTTCCTCATTATCATTTCCTTCCTTTCTTCTTTTTCTTGCTCCTCGAAACTCTGATGGGAAGTCATTGGGCATATTTGTTTTGTGGTAAATTTAGTATTCTCATACCATTTTGTCATGCAAACTCTAGAAATATCGGGCTCATTTCCAGCATCCATCTGATCATCTAGTTGTTATCTAAGATTTCACTTCCTTTCTGAGCTTTTGATACCTCTTTTCTTTTTAGAGATGCTAGGACATCCATCTTTTGCTTTCTTCACTGGTTCCAATCCTTATTTGTTTCCAATTGAGCTTGACGTATTGTGCATACATGGAATCACCTAATAAAATTTTCGTCAACTTGATGAACTATTTATTTGGTTCCATTGGAACTCCACCCTATTTGGATAATGTCATCACTAGGGGAGAGAAGAAAAACCTGACCTTCTGCAGTTGATACAGCGTTACATGCTGTGATAGATCCATTCCCCGATCCATATCTGCTATTTCTATAAGATACCATATAAAAAAATAGCTAAAAAATTATTGACATTAGATACATTCATAGACGTGTAATTCTAGTACAAAAAATTCTCATCCACATTTTAGCTACCAAAAACATAATTCCTTGATTAAAATTTGTTAGAACGGTCGGTGGTTCCACTCACCCCTATCCTCGGTCAGGCACTTTACAATGTTATCCATATCTATGTCATTAAAGTTTGTTAAATGAAAGCTTTCTAAAAAATCAGTTCCATAGTATGGAGCATTGTAAAATTCACAAATTTCACGAGGGGTGACATGGACTTTCTTGCCCCTAACTGTTATGTTTTCCCAAATTTCATCATCAAATGGTCATCTAGATTCTTGTTCCCTAAAAGATTCATAAAATTCTTATACGACAGAGATAACAGCTTTTTCTTTGGGAGTTATGCAAAATCTCTCCCATCTATGATACCGAACTAACACCTAAATTTCTTTACAAAGAATCATTGATGGTTCAAAACCCCATTTTTGAATGAATGTCTTTACTAGTAGTTCTAAAATGTATTTTTTAACATTTTTATTTGGAAATTTCGAGGGATTCATAGCCACCGATGGTTCTTGTTCACTAGTTCTTCTAGATTTTCTAGGAGGCATTTTCAATAGTCTTTTAACTAGAAGACTAATCAAAATCAAACAATATATTCAATTTAAGCAAAGAATAATACAATGGAATAGTAAAATTAGGAACCCTTAACCTTGGCTTAAAAGTTTGTGATTCCTTGCGAAAGCTTGATGCAAATTCCTTGTTAATGTGGTGTGTTGGACCTACACTAAATAAGAACACAAAAAACAAGAAGATTTGCAGCAAAATAGGGGAAAATAAAGAAAATAAGGTTTTGGGATTTAATATCTTGAGAGGTTTTAGAGAGAGTTTAAGTTTAGGGAGGATTTAAAAAAAGGTTAAAAGTGTTTTAAGTTTAAAAATTTTGGTGTGTTTAGGTTAAAAATCAGGTTAAACAAGTGTTAATATCGATAGGTTGCATGGCGAGTCAGGCTAGCCTTACAGAAAATTACAGCGATGTCATGACAAAGGGGTTCGATGTTGTGACACCCTTGATAGGATGGCAATTTTATGACATGATATCATGGATGAACTTTCTAACTTGCGAGTTTGATGGTGCTTGTATAGGATTTTACTAAACTTGTGGTCTTTCTAATGACATTGTGCATATTTTATCATTTGTGTTAAGGAAATGGTAAGTTATGTTTGAGTTTATACGAGCTTACTAAGTACTCGTTGCTTACATGGTTATTTTCCTTTTTTTTATAGACAGTCGGAAGCCTGACAGATTGGAAGCTTGTTCGAGATCAATCACACTATCCAACAACCATTTTGGTAATTTTTGTATATTTTGGTCAAGGTTATAAATGGCATGTGTGACAGCCCTAAATTGACCCTAGTCGGGAAGTGGTTTCAGGACCGCTAAACCGAGTCACCGAAGTATTTGAATGTGATATTTATTGTCTAGAATATGTGAATATGAATGTGTGAAAGTTTTAAGCTTCGATTTAGTCGATTGCATGTGAATTTAGTTAATAGGACTTATGTGAGAAAATTTAGAAATGTGCTAGGCAAATGTAAGTGGCCTATTAATGCATGTTATAAAGATGATGGGTTTGCATGTCAAATTACCCAAAATTTGAACTAGTGGCCGGCCATGCTATGGGTTAAAACCTATTATAAACATGTTGTGTTAATGCTTTATGTTAGAAATAATAAAATAAAAAGGGTTAGTAATAAAATAATGGAAATTGGGGGGGTGATGAAAAAAAAAGAAAAAAAGTTCTCATTTTGTTCTTCTTGACCGAAAAATCAAAGGAAAGAAAGGAAGAAAGGTTGAAGAGGTTCGGCCATGCTTGTAACTAGGCTAAGGTATGTTTGATGTTGTTCCATGAGATTCATGCATATTTTTAGTTGTTAGCTTGAGTTCTACATAGCCCATGGTTTAAATCTTTGCTATGTGATGGAGATGATACTCGGCCATGGGTGTTGTCTTCTTGGTTGGTGTTTGATGTTATGGTGATGAGGCATGAAGATGATTGAATTTGAGTGCTTAATAAAAAGGATTGAATGTGAGTGTGTGTGAGAATTTGAAAAGGATGGGTCTTAACAACTTCATGAAGTATTCGGCCATGGTGCTAAAATGTTGTATTGTGTTTAAACTTAGAATTTTTAGTCATATGGATGTGTCTTGTTGTATGAGTGCTTGAACAAACTATGATTAAATGGATGCATAGATTCAAAGTGGGAAGAATTGGCTATTATGATTGATACTAATGCCGAATATGAGAATGTTGTACTTGAAAAAAAAGAAAATGTAGGTGAACATGACAAGTGTATTCGGCTTAGGGCATAAGGATATGAAAATTTTGGGTATTTATTTTTGATTGTGTGTGCATGACTATGGATAGTTGGCTGCCAAAAATATTATAAATACATGGTGTATGTTAAATTTATTAAGCTACAAAACATTATACATGTTCAGCCAAAGTAAATTATTTGAGTAAAGTATATCTTGATGGTACATTTCGGCTAGTATAAAATGTATATGGATGTTGTATGACTATGTTTGATTTGGGAAGTAAATTGTTTGATTTAGCTCAAGAGCCTAGAGGATCAAAGTTGGATAAGGGGAAGGAAAAAGTGATCGAATAGCCGTCGAAATTGTTCGACAACATCCGAGGTAAGTCTTTGAGTAATGGAACTTAGTTTATGATTTGATTAAGTTATGACGTATAAGCATAACAAATAAACAGTGATATAATGATTTTACTTGAATTATATGTCGAGATAATTAGTTATACATATGATGGGTAGTCGAATGTGCATAGAGATCATGTCATAAAGCAAATCAATTTATGCTCTTTGTATGTGGCTATTGAGCGGAAAATAGGAATGATTGATAAGTGTCTTGTGTTTGAGTTCTAGTGATGAAAATGAAATATAGATGTGATATGATTTATTGATATACGTGCATGAATATTCGGATGATAATCGGGCTAAGTCCCGAAGGCATTTGTGCGAGTTACTATATCCGGGCTAAGTCCCGAAGGCATTTGAGCGAGTAGCTATATCCGGCTAAATCCCAAAGGTACTTGGTTTGGGAATGAGCGATCTTGCTGTAATAATTTCAATTAATACGCTCGTAAAATCCCAACGATGAGGTATGTTTTGTATATGCATTGGAATAGTTGACTCCTTTTAAGTAGTATTCGCTCAATCGATTAATAAGCTTCCGACCTTTGGTTAAGTTGATCCCTTATGTATGAATATAAGGGTTGGAAATGTGAAGTAGGTATGATTTTGAGAATATGTGTATATGAAATTATCCGTTTAGTCATATGAATGCTATACTTCAGTTGTGCCTAATTTCATTGCTCAAAACTTACTAAGCATTAAATGCTTATTCAGTTTCTTTGATTCTCTGTTTTATAGATTTTGGTTCGTCAGCTATCGGACTCGGGAGTGTCAAAGTCGAAGTCGCCCACACTATCAAAGCCCTTTTGGTACTCTTTTAGTTGAACTCTGATAATGGCATGTATAGGGCTGCCCTTTTGTTGTTAGTCAAGTACTTTGGTATTGTATATATTTGGATAACCATGCGAAAATGGCTTAAATATTTTGAGCATAGCATTATAATCATTTTGTATATATATGGTTATTGAGAGGTGTGGAAATGCTTGGCAATGATTAGCCATTGGAATGGTTAATCACGATCATATTTTCGTGCTATGTATGTTAAAAGGCTAGTTGAATCATGGAAATTATGAAATAGGTAAAGTCTACCTTAAAAACAGATGCCGATAGCAGCAGTGATGTGAATTTGAAAATTCACTAAAAATAATAGGAATGGAATTAAACATTGAATAAATTATTTAATTGAACCTTGATGAGTCTATTTTCATATGAAAGTAACGAAACGATCATATGAGCCGTATTTTATGAGATGTTTAAGTTTTCGTGAAACAGGGCCAGAGCAATTTCTGGATCCCCTGTTCCGACTTTGGAAATTCATTATAAATTAACCAGAGATAATTAGAAGTCATGCCATATATGTATAGATTCCTTTTCGAGTCTAGTTTCTTCAGAAACAAACAGCATAAGTATTGAAGCCCTGTACAGGGAGATATACAAGTCGTAATGCACCTGTAACAGGGGAGATTTTAACTAATAAACTGTACTAATTGGCCTGACTAAAAATTCTAGAAAAAATTTTGTGGATGGATATATGAGTCTAGTTTCAGGGAAATTTTACAGAATCAGTTTTCGAGTTTTGGAACTCGAGATATGACTTTTTAAGTTACTATGATGCAGTTAACCAGCTTGTCTGGAATTTTAAAATGAACTGTGTTAATAAATGAAATAAGTCTGTTAACACCTCGTGTTCGACTCTGGCAACGGTCTTGGGTATGGGGTGTTACAGCATGTCTAGGACCCTTTTATTATGGTGGTTCTTGAATTTGTATTGGTTGATTTGTATGTATATGCTTTTGAAGTTTATGTTTTGTTTGATGAGCTTTGGAACCTTGACAAGCTTGGTCATTTTGGTCATTCTTAAGTGCTTGTTTATAAGACTCTTTTTGGTATGTTGTGATGGCATGTAAATGGTCATTGATGATATCATTTGGTAGATAAATGAACTAGGCTTTGTGCTTGAAGTTGGTCATATTGATTTGTTTATTAATGATGTTTTGGTTTATATATATGGTGCCTTTCAGTGGCATATTGGTTAGATGAAATAGGATAATTATGAGTGTTTGAATGATGTTTAGGTCAATTGAATGTGTGCAAAAATGGGATGGACAGTTAGGTGTGTTTTTGCCTTGAAATGGCATGTTTTTACAGTCAAAATATGGATCACACGGCCTAGGACACAGGCTGTCACACGACCGTGTGTCATTTGCAAATTCTTAATGTATTAAGTCAATAAGTTACACGACCTGCGACATGGCCGTGTTTTTCAAGTCAGAGAGTTACACGGTCTGGTACACGGCCTGCGACACCGCTGTGTGACCCAACTCAATGAGTTACACAGCTAGAGATACAAGCTAGACACAGCCATGTGTCCCTTTGTTCAATTGTTACACGGCCTGAGGTGTGTCACACAGCTGTGTGACCCCTATTTTCAAAATTTTGCAACTTTTCCCAACAAATTAGTCTCGAATTGCTTCAAGCTATTTTTATGGCCTCAAAGGCTTGATTTAGGGACCAATTATATATCTTTGATAGTTTTTTTAACAAGATTAATTTATTTAATGTTATAATGTTAAATGTTATTCCAAATGTTCGGTAATGCTCCGTAACCATAATCCGGCGACGGAGACAGGTTAGAGGTGTTACACATACAGTACAACCATTTATGTTGGCCCTTTTAGAGGTTGGTAAGTAGCATTTTGTTTAACATGGTTAGAATTATTACCTTCTCTCTGATTTCCACAGTATCTCAAATTAGAGTGATCTCTCCAGCCAACATTTTAAGTATTTGAATAAGTATTTCTTACCTTATTCCCTATGCAATTCATGTTCTCAACTGGGTTATCAAAATATTGGCTAAGAGGTTTATCTCCACAAAATATTTTGGATCCCCTAGATGTTAACTCTATCCAGTTCAGTCTGTCCAAAATCTATTGATATCTATCATCCTCCTGAATAACTTTCACCGTAGATGGTCTTCACTAATAAGTAAATCTTTAGTTTGGCCTCTGGTAGGAATTCATCGCCATGTTTGCTATAAGATCATATGCATCCTCGTATGTTTAGTTCATCAAGGTTCCTCTTGTGGCTCCATCTAATACTGATCGCACGTGTGCATCCAACCCATTATAGAACATCTGCAACCTCAACCATTCGAGTAAACCATAATGCAGACATCTTTGGATCAACATCTTAAATCGCTCCCAAGCTTAGTGAAAGCTATCTCCTTCTAGTTGCTTAAAGCTGACAATCTCTCTCCTGAGTTGGATCGTCTTGCTAATAGGAAAACATTTGTGTAGAAACGTCTCAGCAAGTTCATTCCATATAATGATAGATCTTGGTGCCTATGAATCTAACCAATAAAAAACATTATCAATTGAGGAGAAGGGCAACAACCGAGAATAAATAGCATCATCAGTGACCTTGTTAAATTTAAACATGTCACAAAGTTGGAAAAACCATTTAAAGTGTTGATTTGGTCTTCCGTCATTGTTCCTTTAAACTATAGGTTGTTCTGGATCATAGTTGGTTTAATTTCAAAGTTATTTGTCGTGATGGCTGGCCTTGCAATGCTACCTTGTACCATACCTAAATTTGGTAGCTCATTATCTCTTAGTGTTCTTTTTTCTTGTACCATCTATGGGTTTAACAGTAATTGTGGTGGTGGTAAATCTTGTCTGTTAGCTTCGTCAGGTTCACCGAATAGTAGGTTTTCCCATGGTGCATTACCCACAGCAAGTGGGTTATTTTGCATCTATTTTTGCTATTACTGTTGTCGACGATTTCTACAAATTATTGTTTCAGGATCAGTAGGTGGCTTTATAAATGTACCCCTATTGCGAGTCATACACTAAAACCTCAAAGAAAAAAATAAAATAAAATCTTTAGTAAAGAAAAATAAAAATCATACCTATAATTTAAAAATCTTCTAATTATTCTATTAATGGAAAATTTAAAACTAATTCAGTAACGTTGCCTCTCTAGTAACGGGGCCAACAACTTGACCTCCTCGAGACGTACTAACGTCTAGAGTAAATTTCCTGCAACCAAATATGAAACTTTGGCAGTTCTGGCAAGTATACGGGTCAAGTTGTAATATATTTTTTACAATGAAGTAGGTAATACTCCAAGGATCGTACCCAACGAAGGCGAGTACTAAATTAATAATATAAATGTTAATAGATCTAACTAGTATTTTAATTAAATTATATTATGATAGAACATAAATTGAAAAGAATTTGTTTTATAAGAAAATAAATAAATTGCGTAAAAGAATAAAATGAATTGCGTAAAAGAATAAAAGAATTTGTTGATTCAATCAAATCTAAGCATGGGAGACTAACTCGCTTCGGTGGTTATACCTAATTCCTATGTCGGATTCTATTCAATCAACTAGTTGCTAACCTAGCAAGATCCTCGATCTTCCATTAAACTAACGAGTCAATAAGAACTATTTATCTTTTAACCTCACAGTCCAGACTGGATTGGGGTAAGGGGTTCACGAATAGGTAATATCGATTTTGGGTTAATTCTCACCTAAATGACTTCCTAGGGTTGTCAAGCCTAGGGTTTATGTTCTTCCTATCCAAACCAGCTAATCCACTAAGAATCCCTACATAAAAATTAATTACTCTCACATCCGTTCACTAATCCCCCATAAAAGGATTAGTTCCTTATGGATCTCATAAAGGATATAATTTTGATAAAGAAAATAGACATTAAGAATAAGTCAAGAGTAAAAGTTTAAGAGAAAATTTGAATTGTATTGATATTGAAGTGCAAAAATCCACAAAGAGTTTGTTGAATTCACAAGTCAAATTCTCCGAAGAACATGAATGAAAATAAAACTGAAAAGAAATCATAAATAATAAAGAAACTAAAAACTGAAGCCTAAACTGAAAGACAAGTTCTAAGATACAGAAAAGATGCTTCTTAAGTGTTTAATGAGCCCTATTTATAACTTTAGGGTTGGTTGTCATCCTTAGTCCTTGCTCGGCTAACATTTTCACATTAAAATTCATTGTGTGGACCAAAATGCCCTTAGTTGATTAATTCTTCATGTATAGGGTCGGTGTCGCGACATCCTCTGCCCTATGTTGCGACACTGATGGCAGTTTGCTTTGGTTAGGCTCAGATTCAGGGCTATGTCGTGACACCCAAGGTAGTCTTGCTATTTTAGTATTCTAGTCACTTGTTGCGACATCAAACCTCTGTGTTGTAACAAGGCTACTAGTCTCATGTTCTCATCAATTTGAATGGCCTCCTACACATTCACCAAACACATTAGCTTACCTTAGGCCCACTTTCGCCCTTAAGGTTATATAAACAGCTCAAATCACACTTTTTATTATTTGAGGTTAAAAGTGAAAAACAAAATAAAACATAATAGAAATGCTTATGTTCAAGCTTCTTAAGTATAAAAATAAGTTTAATCTGCTACAATGAATTGTTACAGATTAGTATGTCTCCATATAGATTAGTTTATGGAAAAAAAATCATTTGCCAATCCAATTAAAAAAGAAAGCCTACTAGGCCATTAAGGAATGTAATTTAGATCCTTACTTATTCAAAGAAGCATACATATTTCAGTTACATGAGTTGGACAAATTTTAATTTGCGACTTATGAAAACACAAAGATGTATAAAAAGAAGAGTAAGCTAAGACATGATTCCATTATCAAAAAATGATCCTTCAAACAAGGACAACAAGTTCTAATGTTCAACTCAAGGCTAGAATTATTTTTGGGGAAACTGTGATCAAGATGGACAAGACCATACATTGTTAAACATGTATCCCCTTACAGAGTAGTGGAGCTTAAAAATATGGAGGGTGAGACATTCATTGTTAATGGACAGATATTGAAACACTATTTCGGGGGTGACATTGAAAAGATTAGCGATAGACAAATTTGGAATACAGAGTGGTGGTGGAAATGCAAGATGACACAGAAAATTGTTCTTAAAGCTAGATTTGGAATTCAGATGAATCAGGAAGTCACACATAGGATAGGACTCGAATACTATTTGTAACATATTGCAAAAAAAAAAGTTTCAAACTTGTAAATTTTTATTTTTTGATATATATATTTTTTTGGAATTTGTTCCTTTATTTTTTGCTTTAGTGTTCGTTTAGTTCATTTTTCAGTAGAAACCTTGTACGACATGAGGCACTACATTTCGAAGTTAAACTGACATAAGGAGGACTACTCAACCATATCTGAGGATCTTTAAAGCCAAAATTGGGTAGTCACTTCTCCCATCTTTGAGACACACTATAACACTCCTAACCCGTATTCGTCGCCAAAACAGGCTTACAGAGTAATACTAGAGTTTACAGTACAAGCAAACAAAATTTTGAACATTTCATAGCATACCAATATTCATATCGAAAATCAATAAAAAATAATTCATATTGTTCCATCTACAAGCCCTTGAGGCTGTATGACTCATACGGCCAAGAGACACGCCCGTATCTTAGGCTATGTGGACATTCGAGATAGGGACACACGGCTGTGTCCCAGCCCATGTCTGTGCCCATGTAACTCACTGACTTGGGCTACATGGCCAAGCCACACGCACGTGCGCTAGGCTGTGTACTCTTTGAAGTAATCTCACGCACTCCTCTGCCAGTCTGTGTAACAGTGTAACATATAGGTTTGTGCAAGTGTACACAGTCGTTATCAAGTAATAAATAAGTATCGAGTTATTGTCTCCACAGGGATTGTATTTTTGTTAAATCACTTAATTGTAAAATTATACCAACAACTTGTAAATAAAAACACAATATGGTTGAGAAGTGATGATTAAAATTAAATATATTAAACTAAATGCAATGATCCCAAATGCAAATTAGCCTAAGTATGCAAATTATACAAATGAAATAGATTTTATCAAAATTGAACACGACTTGCAATAATTATAACATAAATAAACTAGGACAATTACTTTAATTAAACTTCATTTATTATCAACATGCTTAATATGTAACGCCACAAAATCCTAAGTATTTATTTTTGTATGTTGTGGCACACAAATGCATGTCTGCTCTAGTGGTTAAGTGTCCTAAAAAGAGTGAGAAGTCTTGGGTTCAAGCCTTGGCTTGTGCAAAAGTATTGTTTTTATATGAATAAACCCTGTCTTTAGTCAGTAGGCTTTTAAATAAATGTGAGTATTTTATGTCAAAAAGGGCCTGCTCGTCTAGGGGATAAGTGGCGTGTGGTGGCTACCTGTGGTCTGAGGTTCGAGTACTGGTAGGCATATTGGGGTGTTTTATTTTGCTGCTGGTGCCATGGGAGTGTTGTGGTTTGACTGAAACACTGAAGTGTTTGAGTGGAATTTGAACTAGGTGGTTAAGGGAGGAGTGGACGATTTTGAGGGATTTAAGGAGGAAAATGTAGGATTTTGAATGGAATGGTATTGTTGGGGCCGAATGTGTGCTCTTGAATTTGGGGAGTTCGGCTTTCAATAGGGCATTTTCTCTCCTTTTCGGTTGCTAACAACATTCTTTTCACCTTTTGCTTTGTGCTGAATTGGGGCTTCGAGTACCTTTAGGTTCTAGTTTGTCTTCATTTTTGCTCCTCCCTTCAATCCTCTTGCCCACCGATTTTCTTTCTTCTCTTCTTTTTCAATTGGTTTTCCCTCTTTGGCCGAATATCTCTTCTTCCCTCTTTCTCAATCAATTTTTCTTTGGCCGATTGCTTCTAGTTCTTTTTCCCTTTCTCAATCGGTTTCCCTTGACCGATTGCTTCCTATTTTTTTCCCTCTCTCAATAGGTTCTTGACAGTCACCCTCTCCCTTTGTGCTATTGACAAATACTTCTTCTCTCCCCCTCTCCTACCTTTTGGTTTCTCTCTGAAAAGGGGAAAAGTTGGCATTGGTTTTTCTCTATTTTTTTGGTTGAATTCTTGTCTTCCCCTTAATTGGTTACTTCTGTTCAACGTGGACTGCTTTGGTTGGTAAGTCTTTTGGTAAGGTGGGCTTTGTGCCCCATTTGATTTGGGGGAGTTTTCTTTTGTTAATTGTGTTAGATTCCTAATCCTCTATCGTATCGAATGTTGATTTGACAACATCAAATCTCAATAGACTTGGTTTATCAGTGGAATTGTAGGCTATATCTTTTTGGAGCAGTAAGGGTAAGCAATATAACTGAAGTTCGATTGTTGTTGTTTATTGGTATTGGTTCTAAGTGTGACTAATGTTGGGCTTGGAACTACCATTTGTTTTAGTTGTGGTTTGTCTTAGGAGAGTTGCGTATCAAAAATCATATCATGTGTGTAAACACTGTCCTTATTCGTTAATCAGTATAAAGTCGAAAAGTACGAACAGTCAACACCACACGGGCGTGCACCTACCCGTGTGGTAGCCCGTGCGACTAAACATGGGTAGATGATCTAGAAGGCTGACCATGAGCTATTTCATGGGCTGAGGCTATTTTGGGCCGTAATAGGCATGTGGCCCCCACATGGGTAAACCACACAAGCGTGTGGAAATAATCAGGCCAGGCTGTGTAATCTAGACGGCCAAGGCCATTTCTGGGCTATGTGGGCCACACGGGCCCGTAAAATGGGCCACGAGCCCATTTTAACTATTTGACTGTTAAGGTTGTAGGTGTCACCCGAGACGACTGTGGACCTACTGTTGGGTCGGTAAATTAACCTAGACCACTTACATGGTAAAATGACTGTTTTGCTCCTATGTGATGTATGATTGTATTTAAGCATGCCATTTTAGACACATTACGTACATGTATGATATTATGACATGACATGCAATGATGCATGATGTGTTGCATGGGGCTGGGTTTTATTATGATTGGAGGAAGTGTACTGTACTGGCAACTCTGCTGTAAATACTGTTTAGTGCCGCAACCGGTATTGTTTGGAGTGTAGGGATGGGTGGGTTGATTATATCCCCACATGGAGTGCAGGGTTGGACGGAGATGGAGTGTAGAGGCTGGCTGGGTAGGATCTCTTTATTGCATATCTGTACTGTTACTGTCACTAAGATGGGCTCAGGCCTAAACTGATAGTGATACTGTAATGGGCTAAGGCCTTAACTGAAACTGAACCATTACTGAAATAAGCTTAGGCCAAGACTGTATATGCTCACTGTTTGGTTATTTAAAATGCGATTACACACTGAGTTTTCCTAACTCACCCATCTATTTATCTGTACAGGTACTCCCTAGCCTTAGGTGGATCGGTACTACGAGGGACTCAAAGGTGGCCACACAATCGCACATACTTTCATATTTGATTTTTAAATTATAAGTAATTTTGTTTTGGGTATTTTTATTGTAATAAGGCCTCTTTGGATTTTATTTTTAATCTAGGATTTTTATTTGCTTTGGTTTATAACTGCTAGCAGTAGGAAAAGACGTGGGTTTTCAAAGTTACCACGAACACACAATTGGTCTTAACAGCTTCCGCAAGAAATAACGTTTTGAAATAATAATATATTAATAAAGTTTTAATGTGAACAATTTTTTGACAATGACTCACATTTTGGAAATGAACGACACGTCTTAAAATCATCTTTAAGATCACATAAGTGATTAAATAGAGAAGGGGTTCTCAACGACATCACACTTTATGAAAAACACTTCAATGTGACATTACCAGATTCGGCCATAACGTCTAGGCCGAGTTTGGGGTGTGACATTTATTGGTATCAAGCCAGGATGCAAAACTCGGCTGTGGATTTGGGTTTCTTTAAAACTTGGAATTTCTAAAAAGAACTATTTCAAATGATTTAAATATTTTGAAATGTGTTACTGAATGTATGGTACACTGAGTCTCCGGCGCTGATTCTGTAAGTCTTCTAAAATTTTTGTATGCTTAAACTGAAATGATAAGACTACTGTAGGTAGTAAGACTCTACTGAAACACTTTATTTAGGGTAAACCAAAAACTATAGTAAGACTGCGATCTGCAAAAATAAACTCTGAATTACTAATACTTTTTCCCATAAAACATGCGTTAATAAACACTGAAACTGTAAACTGCTGCATAAAACTATTAATACAGATAAAACACAATTCGGTAATGAGCACCAGAGGTACTCATAGAAGGGGTACAAGAGGCCGTGGCGGAGGCAATGGAGGGGCTCGAGCTGGGTCTTCGTCATCTTGTCACATGCCTAATGTTGAAGCTAGGGAGGCACTGGCTTCACATGTGACTGAGACTGGGTCTCATGATCGTGCGGCTGGGAACGATGTGCTGTCCTTAGCTATGTTGCGAATTTTGAAGAGGGTTGCTGGGCCCAATACTAGTGCTGTGGACTGTGGGTCGGGTACAGAAGGACTCCGGTCAAAGGAGCTGAGATTTTTAAGGGTATTACTGGAGTTGCCCTTAGTGTGGCTGAGTATTGGATTGAGTCCACAGAGATGATCATGGATGATCTCGACTGCACCCCCGAGTAGAAACTAATGGGTGCAGTGTTATTGCTAAGAGATGAAGTTTACCAGTGACGGTTAAAGAGGGCACTCAGCCCGATAGCTAGGAATTTTTCAAGATTGCTTTTCAAGGAAAGTGTGTGGGTGCTAGCTATGTGGATAACCAAAGGAGAGAGTTTCTGAATCTGACTCAGGGGGATAAATCAGTGGTTGAATATGAGGTTGAATTTTTACGATTAAGCCGCTATGCATGAGGGATGGTGGCGATGGAGTACGAGCGGTGTGTTCATTTTGAGGACATCCTAAGGATAGTCTACGGGTTCTGAGAGCCCTATAGAAGGAGTGAGATTTTACTGCTTTGGTTGATAAGGTGAATACTGCCGAGGAGGTGAAGCGCACTGAGTGCCAGAACAATGAGAAGGAGAAGGGTAGGAACAAGAAGGATTTGGAGCCCTCGAGTTCTTTTTTGAGGCCTAAGAAAAAGGCCAGAGTTGATGGGTCGGTCAAAGTTGGGGCCCCTATTACTGTTACTAGACTGCAACCCTATGCTGATTATAAGAGACCCCATTAGGGCGAGTGTTGGAAAACGACTGGGGCTTGTTTAAGGTGAGGATTATTAGAGCACCGTATTAGAGAGTGTCCATCGAGGCCGGAGTAGGTGTAAGCTACAAGTTTGGGTACTATATAGCTGCCGATGGGTGTTCAGCAGCTATTGATAGGCCGTGGTCAAGCCAGAGGTGGTAATGGTTTGGGCCATGGTCAGAGGGCACCGGGCAGAGGTGCTGGTCATACTGAGGCAAGGCAGCCATCTCTGATTTATGCTGCATGTCACCAAGAGGATGGAGATGCCCTAGATGTTATCACAGGTATGTTCTTTATCTATAATGTACCTTATACTACACTGATAGATATAGGATCTACTCATTCCTATATAGCTTTTAATGTGTCTGAGACTTTGGGTATTTTGGTTGAGAGAACTACGAGTGAGTTTGCTGTGCTAAGTCTGTTGGGGCAGTCAGTGAGGGTAAATAAACTATTCAGAGACATGCCTTTGGAGGTTCAAAGGGTTATCGTTTTGGCAAATTTTATGGAACTTCCCTTTGGGGAAATTGACTTAATACTAGGAATGGACTGGCTGGTTAAACGTTGAGTGAGCTTGGATTGTGCTACTCAACGGATGGTACTAAGAACTAAGGAGGATGACAATGTAGTTGTAATTCGGGAGCATCAGAATTACTTGTCAAATGTGATTTCTGTATTAAGGGCCTAGAAATTGGTTCGTAAGGGTTGTGAGGTGTATCTAGCCTACATCGGTGTTTCAGATTCTGGGGTTTCTTCTGTTAAGCATATTAGAACAGTTAAAGACTTTTCGGATGTTTTTTCTAATGAGCTACCTGGGTTACCTCTAAATTGTGAAGTTGAGTTTGGGATTGAGCTCCTGGCTGGTACAGCTCCGGTGTCCATCGCCCCTTATAGAATGGCACTGAAGTAGCTTGTGGAGCTTAAGGCTCAGATTCACGAATTATTGGATCGTGGGTTCATCCGACCTTGTGTTTCCATAGGGAGTACCAGTTTTGTTTGTGAAAAAAGAAGGATGGATCCATGTGTATGTCCATTGATTACCGACAATTGAATAAATTTACCATTAAGAATAAGTAACCCTACTGAGGATAAATGATTTGTTCAACCAATTTCGTGGAGCTTCAATTTTCTCCAAGATTGATCTCCGATCTAGGTATCATCAACTGAGGGTCAAAGAGACTAAGGTATACAAGACAGTGTTTAGGACTCATTATGGACATTACGAGTTCCTAATGATGCCATTTAGACTGACGAATGCACCAGTGGCTTTTATGGATCTGATGAACTAAGTGTTCTAGCCCTATCTGGATCAGTTTGTAGAGGTTTTTATTGATGACATTCTGGTGTATTCGAGGAATGAGGATGAACATGATGAACATCTTCGAGAGGTTTTGTAGAATATGAGGGAGAAACAACTATATGCCAAGTTCAGTAAAAGTGAGTTCTGGTTATGTGAGGTAACATTCCTGGGCCATGTGGTATTTGCTGAGGGGATTAAGGTTGATCCTTGAAAGATTGAGGCTATTTTGGATTGGAAGTTGCCTAAGACTGTATTTGAGATCCGCATTTTTCTAGGACTGGTAGGATACTATCGGTGATTTGTTGAGGGGTTTTCATTGATTGTAGCACAAATGACTAAGTTGTTGCATAAAGGGGTGTCGTTTAACTGGACTGATGTGCAGCAAGAGAGCTTCGAGAAGCTCAAGAAAGTTCTGACTGAGGCCTCTATCTTGATACAGCCAGAGTCAGGGAAAGAGTTCACTGTCTACAACGATGCATCATATGTCGAATTGGGATGTGTGTTGATGAAAGAGGGTGGGGTGGTGGCATATGCATCTCGTCAGCTTAAGACTCATGAGGCGAATTATTCGATGCATGATTTGGAGTTTGTTGCGGTGGTATTCGCACTGAAGATTTGGAGGCATTACCTGTACGGTGAGAAGTGTATCATTTACACTGATAAGAAGAGCCTCAAGTATCTCCTCACTCAGAAGGAGCTGAATCTTAGGCCGCGTAGATGGATTGAGCTGCTAAAAGATTATGACTGTACGATCGAATACCATCTGGGAAAGCTAATCTGGTGGTGGACGCACTGAGTCGTAGAGCTATGACTGATCTAAAGGCGATGTTTGCTCGCCTTAGTTTATTTGATGATGGTAACTTGTTGATCGAGCTTCAAGTTAAACAGAAACAGATTGAGCAGATTAAGGGTAAACAATTGAAGGATGAGTCACTGGATCGTCCCTTCCAACAAGTTCAGTATGGAGATACTGTGGATTTTGGACTAAATAGTGAAGGGGTGCTCTGTTTCTATGGGAGAATCTATGTACTGAAAGATACTGATTTGAGGTAGTCTATACTGCGAGAGGCGCATAGTAGTCCTTATGCTATGCATCCTTGTGGAAACAAGATGTACCGAAACCTTTATGAGCTATATTGGTGGCCATGTCTTAAGCGTGAAGTTACCGATTTCGTGAGTAAAAATGTCTGACTTGCCATTAGGTTAAAGCTAAACATTAGTTACCTTCAGGGTTGCTTCAGCCAGTTAAAATTCCATTTTGGAGGTAGGGGAGAGTGACTATGTATTTCGTTAGTGGGCTACCCCTAACACCTACAAAGAAGGACTTAGTATGGGTCATCATGGATCGATTGACCAAATCTGCCCATTTCATACCAGTTTATACTGATTAATCTTTTCAGAAGCTAGTTAAACTGTATGTTTTGAGATAGTAAGACTGCATGGGGTACCAATTTCCATAATATCTGATAGGGATCCTCGCTTCACGTCTCAGTTTTGGAAGAAGTTGCATGAAGCTCTGGCTACAAGGTTGGACTTCAGTACTGCGTTTCATCCTTAGAGAGATGGTCAGTCAGGCAGGGTGATTCAGATACTGGAATACATGCTAAGGAGTTGCGTGATTGATTTCTGAAGCAGTTGGGAGGATTACTTGACGCTAGCAGAATTTGCATATAACAATAGTTACTAGTCTAGCATATAGATGGCACCTTACGAGGCATTATATGGTCGTAGGTGTCGTACTCCCTCGTATTGGACTGAGTTGGGCGAGCAGTGTGTTCTGGGCCCTGAATTAGTTTCTGATACTGAGGATAAAGTTAAACTAATTTGGGATCGACTGAAGGCGGCATCAAATAGACAGAAGTCGTATGCGGATCTAAAGCATAAAGAGATTGAGTATTCTGTGGGGGACTCCGTTTTTCTCAAGGCCTCGATATGGAAGAAGGTACAGAGGTTTGGATGGAAGGGCAAGTTGAGCACTAGGTTCATTGGGCCCTACGTGTGGGACTGGTTGCCTATCAGCTAGAGTTACCTTCAGAGTTAGACCGGATTCACGATGTGTTCCACGTCTCTATGTTGAGGTGCTACCGTATTGATCCCACGCATGTTATTTCGATTGAGGAGATTGAGGTTAGGAAAGATCTAACTTTTGAGGAGGAGCCGATTCAAATATTGTATCATGATGTAAAGATTTTAAGGAAGAAGTGTATTGCACTGGTTGAGGTGCTTTAGCGTAATCATAGCTATGATGAGGCCACGTGGGAACCTGAGGAGGCGATTGTGTGGAATTTGTACTAGGTGCTAGAGGGAGGAGTGAATAGTTTTGAGGGATTTGAGAAGGAAAATGTGGGATTTTGAATGAAGTGGGAGTGTTGGGGCTGAATGTGTACTCTTGACTTTGGGGAGTTCGGCTTTGTGTAGGGCATTTTCTCTCCTTTTCAGTTGCTGACAACATTCTTTTCACCTTTTGCTTTGTGCCAAATTGGAGTTTGGGTACCTTTTGGTTCTGATTTGTGATCATTTTTGCTCTTCCTTTCAATCCCCTTGCCCACTGATTTTCATTCTTCCCCTCTTTTCCAATTGATTTTCCCTCTTTGGCCGAATATCTCTTCTTCCCTCTTTCTCAATCAGTTTCCCTGTGATTGATTGCTTCTAGTTCTTTTTCCCTTTCTCAATCGTTTTCCCTTGATCGATTACTTCTTATTCTTTTTCCCTCTCTCAATCGGTTCTTAGCAGTTACCCTTTCCTTTTGTGCTGTTGCCGAATACTTCTTTTCTACCCCTCTCCTGCATTTCGGTTTCTCTCTGAAAAGGGGAAAAGTTGGCGTTAGTTCTTTTCTATTTCTTTGGCTGAATTCTTGACTTCCCCTTAATTGGTTATTTTTATTCAACATGGGCTACTTCGGTTGGAAAGTCTTTTGGTAAGGTGGGCTTTGTGCCCCATTTGATTTGAGGGAGTTTTCTTTTGTTAATTGTGTTAAATTCCTAATCCTCTCTTGTGTCGAATGTTGATTTGACAGTGTCGAATGTTGATTTGACAGCATCAAATCGCAACGGACTCAGCTTACCAGCGGAATCGTAGGCTATATCTTTTTGGACCAGTAGGGGTAAGCAACATAACTGAAGTTTGATTGTTGTTGTTTATTGGTATTGGTTCTAAGTGTGACTAATGTTGGGCATGGAGTTGCCATTTTTTTTAGGTGTGGTTTGTCTCAGGAGCATTGCGTATCAAAAATCATATCATGTGTGCAAACATTACCCTTATTCGTTAATCGACATAAAGCCAACAAGTGCAAATAGTCGACACCACACGGGAGTGGACCTACCTGTGCGGTTGCCCGTGCAACTAAACATGGGTGGATGATCGACGAGGCTGGCCATGAGCGATTCCATGGGTAGAGGCTGTTTTGGGTTGTAACTGGCCAGACTAGGCCGTATGGGCATCACGGGCATGTGTGCCCCACATGGACAAACCACACGGACGGTTGGAAATAATCGGGCCAGGCTATGTAATCCATAAGGCCAAACCCATTTCTAGGCTATGTAGGCCACATGGGCGTGTGGGCCCACATGGGCCAGTAAAATGGGCCGTGAGCCTATTTTCATTATTTGACTGTTAAGATTGCATGGGTTGCCCGAGACAACTGTGGACCTACTGTTGGGTCGGTAAGTTTATCTAAACCCCCTATGTGGTAAAATGACTGTTTTGCCCCTATGTGATGTATGATTATATTTAAGCATGCAATTTTAGACCACTTTGTTGATGTGTTGCATAAGGTTGGGTTTTATTATGATTGGAGGAAGTATACTGTACTGGCAACTTTGCTGCAAATGCTGTTTAGTACCGCAACCGGTAGTATTTGAAGTGTGGGTTGATTATATCCTTACATGGCGTGCAGGGTTGGACAGAGATGGAGTGTAGAGGCTAGCTGGGTAGGATCTCTTGATTGCATATCTATGCTGTTACTGTCACTGAGATGGGCTCAGGTCTAAACTGATACTGATACTATAATGGGCTAAGGCCCTAACTGAAATTGAACCACTATTGAAATGGGCTTAGGTCCAGACTGTATATGCTCACTGTTTGGTTATTTGATATGGAATTACACACTGAGTTTTCGTAACTCACCCATCTTTTTATTTGTACAGGTACTCCGCAGTCTTAGGCGGATCAGTGCTGCGAGGGACTCAAATGTGGCCACACAACCACACATACTTTCATATTTGATTTTTAAATTATAAGTTATTTTATTTTGGATATTTTTATTGTAATAAGGCCCCTTTGGATTTTATTTTTAATTTTGGATTTTTATTTGCTTTGGTTTATAACTGCTAGCAGAAGGAAAAGACACAGGTTTTCAAAAAGATAAATGTTTTTCAAGGATACCACGCACACTCAATCGGTTTTAAGAGCTTCCGCAAGAAATAACGTTGTAAAATAATAATATATTAATAACGTTTTAATGTAGATAACGTTTTGACAATGACTCACATTTTGAAAATGATTGACACATCTTAATATCATCTTTAAGATCACAAGTGATTAAATAGAGAAGAGGTTTTCAGCGGCATCAAACTTTATGAAAAACACTTCAATGTGACATCGCTAGATTCGGCCATAATGTCCAGGTTAGGTTTGGGGTGTTACATAATAACATTCGGAAAATAATTCCATTGAAACTTGATCTTTCATGAGTTTGGAAACCACATTAGGTCCTTTCGGAATCCTTTACTTAGTAAATATGCATTTTTCTAATCCTTATTTACTAAAGGTTTCTTAGCATTCGTGTGAGGTAACAGGGACGTGTTAAGTTTGAACTAGTTTCACACAAATTTAAAAACTATGCAGATAACAAAGCTTGGTTAGAGTTCTTATGCAACCTGCAATTTAATAAGGTTAGGATCTAAATTGAGCATGCACATTTCAATTATGCGTCCACTAGCCGTCGTCTGCTTAGGATCATTCAGCAAATTCAAGTGCATTTCAATCATGTATGAACGCAATAAAGAGTTTATTTTAATTGTAAACATGATCGATTGAGGCATGAACTTTATAAGCATGAATTAAATAAATATTATTTAATAAAAGCAAGCATCCTAGCTTAAATAAAATTAAGCTGACATTGTTGAAATCAAGAACAAAGAACACATAGCAAACATTTTTAGATTAAATTAAAGAAAAGAAAGATTAAACCCAAATCAAAGTGGCCGTCACCCAAGACTTTGACTGATGAGGCTCCTTCGCTTCTTCATTTTGCTCCTTTGCTGATGACTCTCCAAGGCGGCCGACCAAAGGCTCTTTAAGAGGATTTAATTGCTAAAATCTCTATTAAGAGATGATGTTAGGCATGGGAAATGGAAAATGCTAAGAGAATTGAGAGAGAAGAGAGAATGATGATGGATGAGGGATGATGAATAAGGGAATGAAGGGGTCTTATTTATAGGTGAAGAGAGGTGGGTAGTTTGCTAAAAATAGCTGGGTTTAGTCTCTTCACACTTCTTCCATGAGTGGTCAACCACAATTAGTGGAACTTGAGTTGAGTTTTGCTTTACTTTTAAGAAATTTAAATGCCATAATAACTGAGGACTGGGACTCGGTCCAATGTAAATCTTCGGGAAAATCTCTAATTTCTTCAACAATAGAAGGACCTTATGTAATTAAACCAAAAAGTGGTTTAAGTGGACAGCCATGTGTAGCCAAAATTGGGTTGAATTGGTCTTCAATTTGAGTGGTTTCTGTAATTCAACAAAGCTATCAGACCTATCCAAAATAAATCAATAAGTTAAAGGACCATGGAATAAAATTTATCCAATTTAAATAATTAATTACAACCCAAATTATTAATGAAATATTTAAAATGATTTATTAAATATAATTTTATATTTTATTATTCAATTTAATCATGCATGGCCCATTTTATGTATTAAAAATATAATATGTCCAAATAAGTATAACATAAGCCATTTTATGTATGAAAACTATATAAAAAGCATAAAATCACATTTTAATAATTTTTATGTCCTAATTTCATATTTTCAATACTTCATTAATTTATGAACCAATTACTTAGTTTTAACAACGAATTTAAGTAAAAAGGTGATAAATTACATAGGAAAAATCCTATACAGTTTTTAGTTTACAAACAACATGACTTACAACCTTTTGAAAACTACTGGGGACATACGGCTGAGACACACGCCCATGTCTCTACCCGTGTGGATGAAAATAGGCATTTTACAAGCCATATTTCTCACCCAATTATACATGTACCTACTCCCAACAATGCACATGTACATAAGCTATAATAAGGCATCCAAAACAAGCATGATCAAGCCTTATACAAATGGTATGATCACATACAATCAATATACCCTTAGGCACCTTAAATAATAATTTATAAACATGATTAATAATGTGTTCAATATAACTAATTGTTCAACTTACATATATGCATATTTTTACCAAAACCTACCATGTAGATCACTTAACACAACATACCATTTGGTACCAAAACTCCAATCTAAAACTAGCATCAAATAACCATGTAAATCATTTGCACCAAATCATCAATTTACCATAATTACATCCTATCAAAAAGAACATATTCAATATGCATAATCATGCCACAGTTTTCATCTTCCATAATTCAACCATATTAAGTTATTCATCAGCCATTAGAGGTAAAATATTTACATACCATATACTAGACTTATTCTATCATCAAAATGCCAAAACACAACCCAAACAAATGACCAAAATATCAACAAAGCATATAGGCCAACATTAGCTAAAATAACCTATACATGTCATTATAACCAAAATTAAACAAACCGAATGTACCAAAAAAGCTGATGGATAGTGTGATATAGCTTCGGCAAGATTCCAACCCTGATGAGCTTTTGATTCACTATAAAACACAGAAAATACACACAGTAAGAATTTAAGGTTAGTAAGTTCGTATAACTTAGAATTTAACTTACCATTTAGTCACAATTTAGGTAAGTAAACATAGCATATCCCAACTTAATTTGCAAAATGCCTAAGCACATATTCACCAACATGTTAGGTATGTAAAACACATATTTTGTAACACCCCGAACCCGAGACCGACACCGGAGTCGAACACGAGATGTTAACAGACTTTAAACCCTTTATAAAAATATTTCTCAGACACTGCCAATCTGTGTACTAGTCGCTTTAAAAATCATATCTTAAGTTTCACAACTCGAAAATCAGTTTCGTGATTTTTCCCTGAAACTAGACTCATATGCCCATCTACATATTTTTTTCTATAATTTTTGGTCGGGCCAATTAGTACAGTTTATTAGTCAAAGTCTCCCATGTTACAGGGATCGACTACACTGACCTTTGCGCATTACGACCTGGATATCTCCCTGCACAGAGCTTCAATACTGATATCGTTTGTTTCTATAGAAACTAGACTCAGAGAGGAATCTATCCATATATGGTATGACTCCTAATTGTCTCTGGTTAATTTATAATGAATTTCCAAAGTCGGAACAGGGAATCCAGAAACCGTTCTGGCCCTGTCTCACGAGAACCTGAATATCTCTTAACATACTGTCCATATGATCTTTTCATTGCTTCTATATGAAAATAGACTCATCAAGCTTCGAATACATAATTTATTCATCAATTAATTCCACTCCTACTATTTTTAGTGATTTTTCAATCTCACGTCACTGCTGCTGCCAGCATCTGTTACGAAAGCAACTATGCCCATTTCGTGATTTCTCCTTGATCTAACTAGTTATTCGTCATACATATCACAAATTATGATCATGACTAGCCATGCCAAAGGCTAATCATTGTCAAACATCCCCCTACTACACTATTGCCATATCATGAATTTTAACACCAAAATAATCAACCATGACATATGGCATAAAAAGGTCGAATTATCAAGATTTACGACCTAACGTTATGAAACCAAACCCAACCGAACATTTATGCCATTTTCGCATGGCTAAAAGTTTACATACCAAAGTTCAAACACAACATAATAGCCTATACATGCCGAAATGTTCTCCTAAGCCGACTAAGAAGAAAGTACCAAAACTTGCTAGCCGGTGTGATGACTTCGACGACGGCACGATCACGCAAAAAGAGACGAGTCCAAGAAACCTAGAATAGGTGACAAGCAAACACCGAATGAGTATATAACTCAGTAAGCCATAAGCATTCCACAACCATCCATTAATAAAATTATCACAACAGGAAACAATGAAATGAGGTTAAGTACTCCATCCATACCAAACTATACCATAGTTCCTTAAACCCTATGGTTCAATCTCATACCAAGTCCTACATTGGCCTTTCATACATCATTTTATTTTCGTTATAATCATACAATTAAACGAACTTTCACCTATTCCACAATGAACCTTATGTACGTGACTTCAACTATAATCGTCACATAGGTTCAAAACTTACCAAGCTCAACTCCAAATATAAACATAGCGCCTATTAGCCATGAACTCA
The DNA here is from genome assembly GCF_007990345.1 of Gossypium hirsutum. Lineage (NCBI taxonomy): Eukaryota > Viridiplantae > Streptophyta > Magnoliopsida > Malvales > Malvaceae > Gossypium > Gossypium hirsutum. The sequence continues at coordinate 74,334,884 of NC_053435.1, forward strand.
AGGTACTTACCTTTTCCGCTGTCCAAAATTGACTCGGTAAAGTCGCACCCTTCATGTAAATAATTTATAGAAAATATATATTGGGTTCGCATACATAGTGCTTAATAATCAACCGCGCACACTTAGTGCCATGCACTTTAAACTCACACACTTAGTGCCATGCATTTCAAGTTCGCACACTTACCTTTTCCGCTGTCCAAAATCGACTCGGTAAGGTCGCACCCTTAATGTAAATAATTTATAGAAAATATATATTGGGTTCGCACACATAGTGCTTAATAATCAACCACGCACACTTAGTGCCATGTACTTTAAACTCGCACACTTAGTGCTGTACAATTTAAACCCGCACACTTAGTGCCAATCTCATGACCGTGAACACTTATTGCCCGCACACTTAGTGCCAAAAACAAGCCACTCAATAGGCTTCACTTCATTTTTACATTCGACAAATTTCATCTCTACTTACATATATATTTGTATACATTTCATCTCATTAAACACAATGGTATAGGTATTACGATCCTTTAAATCAATACCAAAGATATGCTTAATGACTTACTTGTGTTGGGTAAGATGGTTCCAACTCGGCTACTCGATGATCTTTTCTTTGCCTTTGCTCGATTCTCCTCCTTTAACTCCTTGAGCTTAATCAATAAATCAACTAGTTTAACCGCCTTGCTAAATATTTACAATCCAATTACACATGCATATGTATGTTAGTATATTCGGCAATCACCCTTACTAATCACCCACTTGATCAATTATAGAGAATCAAAGTTAATATCACAATGTGTACCCTATATGGCCCATTATACATAATCAATTTTAACATCATCTATATATTTACTCATATGGCCGAATATACCTAATCATACATACACCTAACCAAAAATAATTTCTAAAATCTTTATATCATTTATACACTAGTAAAGCATCCTCTCCCTTTCCATCAATTTAGCACATGCATTACTCATTAACCTACAAAAATTATATTCGGCCTTAGCACACAACTTGCTAGCCGATTCTTCCCCATCTAGTAACCAATGCACATATGTGCTCACTCAAAAATGCTAAAAAAAAATAGATTCAAGAATCATCAATCCACCATCACATGCATCATTAACAAGCTTCATATTTAGCATGCAATGGCATTAACACAAACTCCACCTAGGCCGAATCTTAACTCATCTTCATGCCTCATCACCACAACATCAAACATCAAAATACCAACCAAGAATGTAACATGCATGGCCGAATATCATCTTCATCATTTAACAAAGTTTGAACCATGGCTAGGTAGATTTCAAACTTACAACTTAAAATATACATGAATCTCAAAGAATAATATCAAACATACCTCAATCTAGTTACATGCATGGCCAAACTTCCTCCTAATTCTCTTCCAAACCAAACATGAAGCAAGAACTCCTTCCTCCTCCCTTAGAATTTTCGGTCAAAAGAGGATGAAAAAGGATGAACAAGTTTTTCTTTTCCTTTCTTTAGCTCACGGCAATGGGGGGGGGAAACAACCACTCATTTTTTTGTTTTTCCTTTCTTTATTACCCATACTCCTTATTTTATTTTTTTCCTACATACCTCACTAGGCCAACATGTTCCCAACATGTTTCCACCCATAGCATGGCCAACCACTAGCTCAAATTTTGGGTAATTTGACATGCAAACCCATCATTTTCACAACATGCATTAATAGACCATTTTAAATTAGCCTATCATATTTTCACCATGTCTCATATCGATCCCTATTTAATAATTTCTCATGCAATTGGCAAAATTGGAGAATGAAACTTCCACATACTCATGTACACACATAATAAGCATAGAATATGGAAATTAATTATTTTTATGACTCGGTTTTGTGGTCCCGAAACCACTTCCCGACTAGGGTCAATTTTGGGCTGTTACATATTTAAACTAAGTCATGGATGAGCTCAACAATTAATCAAATTCCATATACATTTATCATCCATTTTATATACCTATATACCATGTAATGTCATTTTCCATGCAATTCATATCTATACCTATAATAGTTCGTATCGAAATCATATCATCTCTTAACAGAACATTGCCTGTTGAACCATTTAGAATATTGTTGGATATGTAGGATAGCTCACACATAGTGTGCTAAACTGTAATACATCAATTCCTGTACATGTATGCTCATATGAATTATGAATCGGTATGCTCTTACAAGCTGTAAATTGGTAAGCTCTCACAAGCTGAAATCAGTAAGCTTATACGAGCTGTGGTGTGCTCACAACACATTCAAGACTACAACCAAATCGGTAACCCTAATGAAATGTCATTTGTATCCTACGAATTCTTAAGGTTCATATAGGGCTCGGTAATCATCATACATCGTCGGATATGAGATTGGTATTTATACAAGGCAGTTATACAAATCACATACATATAATTCAATTAAAATATATAAATACTCAATTTAATTATAGGATTTTACCTCGACGAGTATACATATGTAACACCCCTAACTCGTAACCGTCATCAGATTAGGGTTATGAGGCATTACTAGACAGACAAAACATTTCAGACCAATTCAAAATCACAGTTATCACATAACATTAATACATAGACAGTCATCTACAACCCATCTATTATGAAGGTCTACGAGACCTAAAACATATTCTTAAGGATAGTCGGGACTAAACCGAACACATTCATAAATTTCAGAACTCAAAAAATTTTTCAATTCTGTTGAGGTCACATACCCGTGTGACCTGGTCGTGTGCCTCACACAGGCACCAGACATGCCCATGTGAACCAGCCGTGCCAAAACAAGGCATACATACTGACTTTTACCCACGGCCAATAGACACGCCTGTGTGCTATGGCCGTGTAATACTTAGCTAGCTACTGACTTAAGCCCACGGCCATATGGCACGCCCATGTGTCTTAGCCATGTGGTCTTAGGAGGTTACTGCTTTGCATACACGGCCACAAGGCACGCCTGTGTGCCCTAACCGTGTGGCACAATGCAGGCTTGGTTTAAGCCAAATTGCCACCCCTTTTTTTTTGGGTCATTCCTACAAGCAACATTAAACAACATTTATACCAGAATTTTTAGCCAATTCCATGCTCAAAACATGCTTTACTATAACTAAATCATCATCATTCAATAACTTATTCAAATCAATACCAAAACTAAGCACAAACATATCATTTGCTATCCAACTCTCATGGCATAACATATATACATATCAAAACTTAAATACATAGACATTCCAGGCTATACATGTCATACTTAAAATATTTACACTTTCAAAAATACCAAAATGAGTTCGATAGTGTGGTGACAATCCTCAACTATCCCCGAGCCTTTAGTAGCTATGATAACTGTAAAACAGACATAAATCACACAGAGTAAGCTACAAAGAGCTTAGTAAGCCAAATACAATTAGTTTAACTATTAAATCATATAAAGTATAAATCAACAGCAAGAATTCATAAGCATTTCACAGAATAGTTCATGAGCCTAGCCATGCTCATTTGCTTGTATACATATCATATTTCATTTCCATGATTTCATACATACTTCGCATTCATTATTTCAAAGAAACAGAGTCTTTCGTATTCAGAAATTTAGTACAATATGAACGTGTAACACCCCTAGCCTGAGTCCAATCGCTGGTTTAGGCTATGAGGTATTACCGAGCTAAACCTTTAATTTCAATCACATAATTATACAGCAAAAGCAGAAATCAAACTGAATACATACCAATTTATAAGTTATCAAATGCCATTTTCATACAGCCAAGATATTTACAATTACAAAACGTATTTTGTCAACAGTCCAAACTATACATGCCATATCGAGACCAAAATATAACTATACCAAAAAGGTTGATAGTATGATGATCCGCTGACGATCCCCGAGTCGGTGGCCAATATCGATAATCTATAAAACAGAGAAAATAAGAAAAAGAGTAAGCTTTCGAGGCTTAGTAAGATTTAAGCATTTCATACTATAAAAGCTTGTCATTTAAATGAACATTAAGTAATCAAACCTCATATTCCAATTCTTGACCCACTTGGCCGAATATACACAAGAAGATTTCTAGCACATGCTTCATTATCTACATGGCTTAAACAATTACTTTTATTCATATATTTTCCTATAATGACTTACATTGACCGAGTATGTCATTGTCATAACCTCAATTACCGAATTCATCCACACACATTGAAATATATATATACATCATTCTTTGATACTAATAAATTATCTTGAAATCGATTCTCCTATGAGCACATTATACGTACCTTAACATGCAAAGTATATAAATATTACTTTTCTACAATGATTACCAAGGATATTCATTATTGTAGTCTTACTAAACTTACTGGCTTCGTCCCGGTCGAGTCTTAGAACTTGAAACACATTTATAAAACAAGTTCACGGTTCTTTACCACGTATACCATTCCAGTACGTGGCTTGCGGACTTCAAGTCCAGATATATTTCCAGCATATAGCCTACGGACCTCATGTCCGGATATATTCCCAGCATATAGCCTGCGGACTTCACGTCCGGATATATTTCCATAATATAGCCTGCGGACCTCATGTCCGGATATATTTCCAGCATATAGCCTGCGGACCTCATGTCCGGATGTATTTCAAATACCATGCATACTTAATCATAATTTAGCACATTTCATTCAACCTATCACTTTAGAAATCATTTAATATGTTTGGATATAAACTGGATATGCACATCATCATTCACATTTCAGCTCAGAAGTTATACTTAATATCACACATTCATTTCACTATTCCAGCTTAAACTCAGAGTGACCATCACTATAAATCATATACACGCATTATTTAATAAACAGCTTTATTCCAGTGTAAACAAAGTTCGCGATTCACCTATTATACTCTTATAAGGCATCATCAATTATGTATACTAGAGGAGACTACTCAAAACTTACCTTGGTATATTCGAACGGTTGTAGATTGGCTACTCTATTGCTTTCTCTTTTCCCCTATCCAACTTTGAACCTCCTTGCTCTTGAGCTTAATAAATGAAAATAGATTTGTTTAATATCTTAACCAATATTGTTTACTTATTATTCACATTCGGCAGTCACATAACAAATTCAATATGTATTATAATTTATAAATATTTCATGATTCAAGTTTCATACTTATTTATAACCGAAAATGGAAAGAACTTATCAAGCCACGATAGTCATTTATAACTCAACTCAAAATGATCATAAAACCCTAATAACCGATCATTCAACTTATACTAGTTTCGCATACATAAGCAAAACTCACATAGTTTATCTTGTTTTCTTATACACTAGTTTAACCACTACGATTATTACCAAATAAATCACATACAAATAACACTACCCATTTACATATACATCAACTATCAAATTCTCACTCCTAAGCTAATGCCGAATGCTTATATAAGCCCTATGTCATCTTTACACATTCATCAACTTTCCAATTCAACTTAATACCAAAAACTAATGTCATTTAAATAGCCAACACCAAAACATTTGTTCAAAAGGACCTAGCCGAACACCTCACTAAGTTAAAAGTTCCACACAAAACACTAATAGCCAACTCAATTTCATCCTTAATATCTGTTATAACAAAATTTATCAAAATACAATAAGAAATACATTAAATTCCATGACCGAATTTGCAATTCACCATAATAACCACTTGCCATAAAACAATTAAGCCACAATCATTTAATTTACCTAGCTTAGACTTAGATTAATTATTATCTGAATTATTTAAAACATTCAACACAAACTCTTCTTTAATTAAGCACATATTCGGCAAGGAAAATGGTAATTTAGCAAACCTTAGTTTAACATATAATTTGTTTATAACACATTTTAAGCATTCTTTTCATTCTATCAACTCAAAACACATACATTACTCAAATATAACCAAGTTCATATTCGACAATAACATCCAACATGATAGCTGATTCTTCCCACTTAGCATCTAATGCATACATATGATCATTTGTTTGGCTCAAACACCTATCCACCATGATTTGTCCAAATTAAATTGAAACAACAACCATATTCTTTATTGACTACTATGGCTGAAAGTTCTATTCATTCCCAAAATAAAAAATTTAACATGGGTCAAATAAAGAACTTGGTAACTAACTCAAAATTAACTACAATTTCAAGAATTAACATAAACTTCTTACCTTAATTTAAGCCTAGGATGACCGAATGGTGTTTCTCTCCTATTCTTCCTTCACATTCGGCTTAGAAGAAACAAAGATGAACACTTTGTTTTCTTCACCCATTTTCCCCTTTTTTAATTATTATTATTCTATAATATAAAGCCATTTAATTAAAATAATGCTAATAGAAAATTCTTATATTATATATTAACTAGTAACATGGCCGGCCACTATCTAAAATGGGTAATTTGACATGCAAAACCCTTCTTTTCAGTACATGCATTAATAGACCATTATAAAATTAACATATCACATTTCAAAAGTGTCTCACATGAGTCCTATTTAATAAATTCACATATAAATGACCAAATCAAAGCATGAAACTTTCACACATGCATTTACTCACATAAAAAACATAGAATATAAAATTTAATTATTTTTATAACTCAGTTTTGTGGTCCTGAAACCACTTTTCGGCTAGGGTCAAATCAGGGCTGTCACAACTCTCCCCCACATAAGGAATTTTTTTCCCCGAAAATCTTACCAGTGAATAAGTTAGGATATCGTTCTTTTATAGAGTTCTCTAGTTCCCAAGTCGCTTCTTCAACCCCGTGTTTGAGCCACAGTACTTTCACTAATGAGATTTTCTTATTTGGTAGTTCTTTTACTTCACGAGCCAAAATACGAACCGGTTCTTCTTCGTAACTCAAATCAGATCAAATCTCTACCTCTGATGGGCTAATTATGTGCGATGGATCGGATCTATAACGTCGAAGCGTCGAAACATGAAAAACGTTGTGAATCTTTTCAAGCTCAGAGGGTAAAATTAATCTGTATGTGACCGGTCCAACTCGTTCGAATATTTCATACGGCCCGATGAACCTCGGACTTAATTTGCCCTTACGACCAATCTGAGCACCTTTTTCCAAGGTGAAACTTTAAGAAACACTTTGTCTCCGACCTGATATTCAATGTCTTTTCATTTTAAATCCGCATACGACTTCTGACGATCTGAAGCTGCTTTTAGACTTTCACAGATTACTTTTACTTTCTGCTCAGCATCTTTGATCAAATCAACCCCGAAGATTTTACTTTCACTAAGCTCGGTCCAAAACAACGGTGTACGGCATTTACGACCATATAAAGCCTCGTAAGGTGCCATCTTAATGCTTGATTGAAAACTATTGTTGTAAGCGAATTCAATCAAAGGCAAATATCGTTCCCATGAACCACGAAACTCAAGGATGCAACATCTCAACATATCCTCGAGTATCTAAATGATCCGCTCGGATTGACCATCAGTCTAGGGATGAAAAACGGTGCTAAAATGCAATTTGGTACCCAAAGCTTCTTACAATTTCTTCCAGAATCGCGATGTGAATCTCGGATCTCTATCTGACACAATAGAAATAGGTACTCCGTGTAACCTCACAATCTGAGAAACATACAACTCGGCTAGTTTGTCAAGTGAATAATCCGTACGTATGGGAATAAAATGAGCCGACTTTTTCAGTCTATCAACAACAACCCAAATCACATCTTTCTTACTTGACGATAATGGCAACCCAGATACAAAATCCATCGTAATTCGATCCCATTTCCATTCAGGTATCATGATCAGCTGAAGTAATCCCGAAGGCACTTGGTGTTTCGCTTTCACTTGTTGACATATCAAACACTTCGAAACAAAATCAGAAATGTCTCATTTCATACAAGGCCACAAAAACTGACGTTTCAGATCGCTGTACATTTTCGTACTTCCCGGGTGGACTGACATTCGGCTACTATGAGCCTTGCTCAAAATCACCGAAATAAGTTCCGAATTTCTTAGAATACACAATCGACTTCTGAACTTCAAACAATCATTGTCGTCGATTTGAAACTCTGATTCTACATTTGAAACACATTTGGTTTGTTTAGCAACCAATTCATCATCGACTTTCTGAGCTTCACGAATTTGATGAATCAATAATGGTTTGGCCTTTAATTCTGCTACTAACACATTATCGGATGAAACGGACAGGTGTACATACATCGCTCGTAAAGCAAATAGTGATTTACGACTTAAAGCATCAGCAACCACATTAGCCTTTCCCGGGTGATAGTCAATAACAAGTTCATAATCTTTCAATAACTCAAGCCAACATTTTTGGCAAAGATTCAAATCTCTTTGAGTCATTAAATATTTGAGGCTTTTATGATCCGAATATACATGGAACTTCTCTCCGAACAAGTAATGTCACCATATTTTCAAAGTGAAAACAATGGCAGCTAATTCGAGATCATGGGTCGGATAGTTTTTCTCATGCAACTTCAACTGCCTCGATGCGTAAGCTACCACTCGACCTTCTTGCATCAACACACAACCCAGCCCAAGTAAGGATGCATCACTGTAAATGACAAACTCTTTACCGGATTCGGGCTGCACTAGTACTGGAGCTTCAGTTAAAAAAGTTTTCAATTAATCGAAACTTTTCTGACATTTTTTTGACCATTCAAACTTAACATCTTTCTGAAGTAGTTTCGTCATTGGTGTGGCTATCATCGAGAAACCCTTTACAAATCGTCTATAGTAACCGGCAAGCCCTAAAAAGCTTCGAACCTTAGTAACATTTCTTGGAGGCTTCCAGTTAAGTATGGTCGAAATTTTGCTCGGATCAACTCGAATACCCGATGCGGATACCACATGACCCAAAAAGCTAACTTCTCTTAACCAGAACTCACATTTACTGAACTTAGCATATAACTACTTATCCCGTAAAATCTGCAACACTAATCTCAGGTGTTCAGCATGTTCGGTTTCATCTCGTGAATAGACCAAAATGTCATCGATAAACACAACTACAAACCAATCCAAATATGGTCTGAAGATCCGATTCATCAATTCTATAAATACTGCAGGGGCATTAGTGAGCCCAAACAGCATTACTAAGAACTCGTAGTGACCGTATCTCGTTCTGAAAGCAGTTTTAGGTATATCTGAGTCTTGAACTCGCAACTGATAATAACCCGATCTCAAATCTATCTTTGAAAACACTGAGGCTCCCTTCAGCTAATCAAACAAATCATCAATACGCGGTAATGGATATTTATTCTTTACTGTCACTTTATTCAACTAACGATAGTCGAGGCACAATCTCATGGTTCCATCATTCTTTTTCACAAACAATACTGGTGCACCCCAAGGTGAAAAACTCAGTCGAGCGAACCCTCTATCCGTCAACTCTTGCAACTGAGTTTTCAATTCTTTTAATTCCGTGGGTACCATTCGGTACGGAGCTATCGAAATTGGTGTAGTCCCAGGTACAAGTTGGATGCCGAATTCTACCTCTCAAACAGGTGGTAATCCCGGTAACTCTTCAGGAAAAACATCTGAATACTCACAAACCATTGGCACTGCTTCAATTTTCTTTTCTGATTCTTTACTATCAAGTACGTACGCAAGATATGCCTCACACCCCTTTTTGACATATTTCTGAGCCAACATCGAGGATATAACTGTTGGTAACCCGTTCATATCAGTAGACTCAACTCAGATTATCTCATCATTTGCATATCTCAAATCAATAGTCTTTCTTTTGCAATTCACAACTGCACCATGAACGGTCAACAAATCCATACCGAGAATAACATCAAATTCATTAAATGGTAAAAGCATCAAATCGGCCGGAAAACAGAAATCTCAGATTATCAGGGGACATTTCCTGCACACTTTGTCGACTAACACATATCGACCCAAGGGATTTGACACTCGGATTACGAACTCAGTAGACTCAATAGGTAGAGTCTTACTGGATGCTAAAGTCTCACATACATATGAATGAGTAGAACCAGGGTCAATCAAAGCAATCACATTAGTATCAAAGAGAGTGAAAGTACCGGTAATAACATCAGGCGAAGAAGCATCCTCACGTGCGCATATAGCATAAGCTCTCGTAGGAGCACAAGCCTCGGATCTGGTTGTAGCATCTCTAGACACTCTCTGACCGCCACTAACATTTCCCGCATTCCTAGGTGGTCTACCTTGTGCTGTAGTACTCGGTTTCCCACTCTGATTCATATTCTGTTCAGACAATCTCGGGCAGTCCTTAATAAAGTGGTCGGCTGATCCGCATTTATAACAAGAGCAGTCATGAAATCTACAACTCCCCGAATGCCATTTACCACAATACTTGCACTCTGTCCTATCCCGACGATCATTTCCATCACTGGCAACTGAAGTGGCTCGTGTACTCAAAGGGGGTCGAAGTATTCCTTGATCGGCCTGAATCATCTCAAAATTTCTTTGATGATTGTTGAAAAGACTTTCCTGAAGATCTTTTACGAAATTCTCCAGCTTCGACATCAGCTTTCCTTTTTTCTTTACTAAGTTCTTCGGCTTTGCAAGCTCGGTCGACAAGTACTATGAACTCTCGTATTTCAAGAATGCAAACAAACATCTTTATATCTTCATTCATCCCATCTTCAAAACGTTTACACATAATAGCCTCAGATGATACCATTCCCGAGCATATCTACTAAGTCTGGCAAACTTCCGTTCATAATCAGTAACTGACATGGAACCCTGTTTAAGCTCAAGAAATTCTTTTCGTTTCTGATCAATAAACCTCTGACTGATATATTTTTTTCAGAATTCAGTTTGGAAGAACTCCCACATCACCCCTTCTCTGGGTACAACAGAAACCAATGTGTTCCACCAATAGTAAGCAGAATCACGTAGCAAGGATATAGCACATTTTAGGCATTCATCGGGTGTGCAAGATAGTTCATCAAGTACCCGAATAGTGTTGTCCAACCAAAATTCAGCTTGCTCGGCATCATCACTATCTGTAGCTTTAAATTCTGTAGCCCTGTGCTTTCTAATTCTGTCAACTAAAGGCTTATTTAACCTTGTCTGATCAATTACCAGAGGTATTGTAGGTGCAAGGGGCGTATTATTTGGGAGTAGGGGTTGTGGAACAGCCGTATTAGTTCAAATGTATTGGTTGAACCAATCATTCATCACACTAGAAAAAGCCTATCTAGCCTCATGGTTCTGATTGCTTGCAATAGGTTGAGAGTCCATTGGCACTGTCCCATGCGCGGGAGTAGGTGCTACACTCTCAACATCATCGACTACTGCTCGATTGGGATCGGGTTCCATTACTATACGAAAACACATTTTCAACTGTCAGAATTCATCATACTATCGTATTAATACCATATGGAATGTATAGCTAGACTCAAACACTCTACGTTAGTCCTAGAATCAACTAAACCGTAGCTCTGATACTAATTAAAATGTAACACCCCTAGCCTGAGTCCAATCGCTAGTTTAGGCTATGAGGTATTACCGAGCTAAACCTTTAATTTCAATCACATAATTATACGACAAAAGCAGAAATCAAACTGAATACATACCGATTTATAAGTTATAAAATGCCATTTTCATACGGCCAAGATATTTACAATTACAAAACGTATTTTGTCAACAGTCCAAACTATACATGCCATATCGAGACCAAAATATAACTATACCAAAAAGGTCGATAGTATGATGATCCGCTGATGATCCCCGAATAGCTGGCCAATATCGATAATCTATAAAACAGAGAAAATAAGAAACAGAGTAAGCTTTCGAGGCTTAGTAAGATTTAAGCATTTCATACTATAAAAGCTTGTCATTTAAACGAACATTAAGTAATCAAATCTCATATTCCAATTCTTGACCCACTTGGCCGAATATAAACAAGAAGATTTCTAGCACATGCTTTATTATCTACATGGCTTAAACAATTACTTTTTTTCACATATTTTCCTATAATGACTTACATTGACCGAGTATATCATTGTCATAACCTCAATTACCGAATTCATCCACACACATTTAAATATATATATATACATCATTCTTTGATACTAATAAATTATCTTGAAATCGATTCTCCTATGAGCACATTATACGTACATTAACATGCAAAGTATATAAATATTACTTTTCTACAATGATTACCACGGATATTCATTATTGTAGTCTTACTTAACTTACTGGCTTCGTCCCGGTCGAGTCTTAAAACTTGAAACACATTTATAACACAAGTTCACGGTTCTTTACCCCGTATACCATTCCAGCACGTGGCTTGCGGACTTTAAGTCCGGATATATTTCCAGCATATAGCCTGCGGACCGCATGTCCGGATATATTCCCAGCATATAGCCTGCGGACCTCATGTCCGGATATATTCCCAGCATATAGCCTGCGGACTTCGTGTCCGAATATATTCCCAGCATATAGCCTGTAGACCACATGTCCGAATATATTCCCAGCATATAGCTTGCGGACCTCATGTCCGGATGTATTTCAAATACCATGCATACTTAATCATAATTTAGCACATTTCATTCAACCTATCACTTTAGAAATCATTTAATATGTTCGGATATAAACTCGATATGCACATCATCATTCACATTTCAGCTCAAAAGTTATACTTAATATCACACATTCATTTCACTATTCCAGCTTAAACTTAGAGTGACCATTACTATAAATCATTTACATGCATTATTTAATAAACAGCTTTATTCCAATGTAAACCAAAGTTCGCGATTCACCTATTATACTCTTATAAGGCATCATCAATTATGTATACTAGAGGAGACTACTCAAAACTTACCTTGGTATATTCGAACGGTTGTAGATTGGCTACTCTATTGCTTTCTCTTTTCCCCTATCCAACTTTGATCCTCATTGCTCTTGAGCTTAATAAATGCAAATAGATTTGTTTAACTTAACCAATATTGTTTACTTATTATTCACATTCGGCAATCACATAACAAATTCAATATGTATTATAATTTATAAATATTCCATGATTCAAGTTTCATACTTATTTAGAACCAAAAATGGCAAGAACTTATCAAGCCACAATAGTCATTTATAACTCAACTCAAAATGATCATAAAACCCTAATAACCGATCATTCAACTTATACTAGTTTCGCATACACAAGCAAAACTCACATAGTTTATCTTGTTTTCTTATACACTAGTTAACCACTACGATTATTACCAAATAAATCACATACAAATAACACTACCCATTTACATATACATCAACTATCAAATTCTCACTCCTAAGCTAATGTCGAATGCTTATATAAGCCCTATGTCATCTTTACACATTCATCAACTTTCCAAGTCAACTTAATACCAAAAATTAATGGCATTTAAATAGCCAACACCAAAACATTTGTTCAAAAGGACCTAGCTGAACACCTCACTTAGTTAAAAGTTCTACACAAAACACTAATAGCCAACTCAATTTCATCCTTAATATCTCTTATAATAAAATTTATCAAAATTCAATAAGAAATACATTAAATTCCATGACCGAATTTGCAATTCACCATAATAACCACTTGCCATAAAATAATTAAGCCACAATCATTTAATTTACCTAGCTTAGACTTATATTAATTATTATCTAAATTATTTAAAACATTCAACACAAACTCTTCTTTAATTAAGCACATATTCGGCAAGGAAAATGGTAATTTAGCAAACCTTAGTTTAACATATAATTTGTTTATAACACATTTTAAGCATTCTTTTCATTCCATCAACTCAAAACACATACATTACTCAAATATAACCAAGTTCATATTCGGCAATAACATCCAACATGATAGCCGATTCTTCCCACTTAGCATCTAATGCATACATATGATCATTTGTTTGGCTCAAACACCCATCCACCATGATTCGTCCAAATTAACATGAAACAATAACAATATTCTTTATTGACTACTATGGCTGAAAGCTTTATTCATTCCCAAAATAAAAAATTTAACATGGTTCAAATAAAGAACTTGGTAACTAACTCAAAATTAACTAAAATTTCAAGAATTAACATAAACTTCTTACCTTAATTTAAGCCTAGGATGAACGAATGGTGTTTCTCCCCTATTATTCCTTCACATTCGGCTTAGAAGAAACAACGAGGAACACTTTGTTTTCTTCACCCATTTTCCCCTTTTTTAATTATTATTATTCTATAATATAAAGCCATTTAATTAAAATAATGCTAATAGAAAATTCTTATATTATATATTAACTAGTAACATGGCCGGCCACTATCTAAAATGGGTAATTTGACATGCAAAACCCTTCTTTTCAATACATGCATTAATAGACCATTATAAAATTAACCTATCACATTTCAAAAGTGTCTCACATGAGTCCTATTTAATAAATTCACATACAAATGACCAAATCAAAGCATGAAACTTTCACACATGCATTTACTCACATCAAAGAGATAGAATATAACATTTAATTATTTTTATAACTCGGTTTAGTGGTCCCGAAACCACTTTCCGACTAGGGTCAAATCAGGGTTGTCACAGAACGTACCTGTATAGATTATACATTTTATATATTCATTCCCATATCACGTATTCTATCATCAGATGGTTCAGGAACGATACAGATACTCATAAACGGGTACAATGCCGACGTCCCGAATATGGTCTTGCATGTAATTCAATATCGATGCCTCTGTCCCAGACAAGGTCTTACACAAAATCAGATATGATGCCTATGTCCCAGACATGGTCTTACACGTAAATCTCAAATCGAGGCCTGTGTCCCAGACACGGTCTTACACGATATCTTAGATCAATGTCAACGTTCCTTTAGAACATACAGAGCTTTTCAGATACTAGCATATTATCGGAGTTTACTCGAAATTTGTTCATAAAGCTCTCAAGGCCTTCCAATACAAATTATAGTTGGTATGCGCAGAATTTAGTCAATTTAACATGTAATTGTAATTTGACTTACCTCGTACGAATTTTAGACGGAAAGGAGTCGACTATTCAACTATTTTAGACTTCCCTCGATCTAAGTCTGATTTTCTTTGTTCTTGATCTATTACAATTCAAATTCAACCATTCAATCATTCATTTCATTCAAAATAATCCATGAACACATATTTAGGCACTTTGCATTTTAACCCATATATTTTCACATTTTGACAATTTAGTCCATTTTTCATAAAATCTCAAATATGCAAAATTCACCAAGACTATAGCTTGGACGAATATACATAGCTCCATACAAGCCCAAATAACATATTTAATTCAAAATTTAGTCCTTCAAAACCTTATTTTCACAAATTAGCCCAAATAGCTCAATTCCATCAAAAATTCAAGAAGAAAGTATGATAATCTCACATATATCTTTCATAATCCATATAAAAACATTACAAAGCTCATATAATCATCAATGGCACATTTCATAACCTTCAACAAAAATAGAAATTCAGACATGGGTTTTCAAGAACACAAAGCAACGACCACAGAAACGTAGAAATTATCAAAAATTGAGTAAAACTCATACCTTAATCAAGTTCTTCAATGGCCGAATGTTAAAACATAAAAACCTAACTTTTCTTTCTCAATTTCGGTATGAACAAGATGATAATGGCCATTTTCATGCTTTGTTTTATTTTATTTAACATTATATGCCATTTACCAACTTTGCCTTATTATTAACATATGAAAATCCACCTACTAATGTCTACACTTGTCCATGCAATAGTATAATGGTCCAATTGCATCATAAGGACTTCATACTTAAAAATCCACTTCACAGAGGTACTTTATCAATCAGCACACAGCTTTTACATTCTACGCGATTAGGTCCTTTTTGCATAATTAAGCACAGAAACAGACAATTTAAATCATAGAAACTTCGCAGATATAAATTCACATATCACAGACACAGAAAATAATACTAAAATATTTTTCAGAATCGGTTACGTGGTCTCGAAACCATTGTTCTGACTAGGGTCAAAACTGGACTGTTACAACATAAATATGGATGCGATTATTCTGTGACTTTCTCTTTGCCTCGATCTAACTGCATACGAGGTCTAACTGGATATATACGGATAAATTTAACTCACAATTCATTCAATTTAATCCAAAAAATATTTTTGGAAAATTTCCATTTTGCCCCTATACTTTTAACTTATTTGCAATTTAGTCCCCCTACACTCAAAAAATGAAATTCATGCAATTTAACCCTTACCCAAGCCTAGCCAATTTTTATACATATTAGTAGCAGCCCATATATTTCATAAATTCACAATTTCACATAGAATATTTTTTGTTTTTCAATTTAGCCCCTAATTGATAATTTTACTAAAAATTTCTTTACAAAAGTTGATTATCTGTCAACAACCATTCATTTTCTATCATGAAACTTCAAAACTCAAGCATGTTCATCAATTCCTAACAGTTTAACAATTTCACAAATTAGTCCCCGAGCTAGCTAGATTAAGCTACAATGATCCCAAAAACATAAAAAACATTAAAAACGGATTAAAAATGCATATCTAATTGAAGGAAATAAGTTTGCCGAAAGTTAAACAGAAAAAATGGCTTTCTTCTTTCTAAAATCCGATTGAAGAAAGATGATACAAAATGGTGTTTAATGTGGTTTTATTTATTATAAACTTCAATTACCTAATTACTTATTTAACCTTTATTAACCTTACAAATTACACAAAATGCCCAGTCATTATAATCCACTATCACTATTATGGTCTAATTATCATATAAGGACTTCCACTTTAAAATTATATAGCTATTTAATACCTTTAGCATATTGGAAACATGAAAATATACACACTTTTTCATGCCCTTTTAAACTCAAATTCATGCAGTTTCGGTAAAATTCTTGTCGAAAAATATATAATTATTATAAAATAACTAAATTGTACTTAAAATACTAACATGTTGAATTTCACTTAATTTTATAATAAATTTTGATTAATTTTGATCATTTTCGACATATTCAAACAAAGGGCAAAAAACAGCTCAGCAAACACTCCTAAAAGGATAAAATGCTCACACGAGGATGGTAGTGGATGCTTCTGCTAATGGTGCTCTCCTTCCTAAGTCTTATAATGAGGTTTATGAAATCATTGAGAGGATTTCCAACAAAAATTATCAATGGCCAACCAATCGAGCAGTGTAGTAAGATGAGTCACTAGAATACATGAGGTAGACGCTTTCACTTCACTCACATCTCAGCTATCCTCGATTTCCTCAATGCTTAAAAATTTTACCACTAATCGTTTTAATATTTTTGTAGCACAACCACCGAATCAATTTTAAAATGTAGCTTGTGTCTATTATGGGGAAGGACATTTGTTCCAAGTGTAACAGGCCGATTTAGGGCCAAAACGGAATAGTGGTTTAGAAACCACGAATTTGAGGTTGAAAAAAAATTATTTTGATTTAGTTTTAGTGTTTATATTATGATTGCATAATTGTCTGAAAATTTTGTTGTGAAATTTTATCGATTGGGTGTTTAATTTGACGTTTAGGACTAAATTGAAATAGGTGAAAAATGTGTGTTCTAGTTCATAAAGTACTTGATTGAAATGAGGGTTTTAATTAGAGGTCCTTAAATGAGAATTAGACCATTATACTTTATATGGACAAAAATTTGGACATGGATGGAATTTTTAGAAAGTTTAGTAGTAAGAGCATTTTGGTCATTTGTTTATTAAATGAAATAAAATGGGAAAAATAACACAAAAATGTGTTCATCTTCATTCAAGCTTGGCCGAAACATACATGTTCTCCATAGCTAGGGCTTTTCCAAGCTTTCAAGCTCAATAATCAAGAAATACGTGGAATCGACCTCGAACGGGGGAAGGAAAAGATTTTGGACTAAATTGCAAAATTCCCATATTTTTCACCAAGGTAAGTTTGTATGTAAATAATACATTAAGTTCATTTACATTCTTATATTTCAGCCTATTATATATATTTTAGCTAATTTTGAAGCATAAATCGACTATTGAAAGAATGGAAATAAGTAATAGAGAGAGAAATCCCAGTTGGACATTCGAAAAGATTGAATAATATAGATAGAAGTAGCTAGGTCACATGTACGGTGCTGAGTGCACATCATGTGTATAAGAGAGCTACGAGATACTATGTAGTAGCTAGGTCACATGTGTGATACGGGATGTATCCCATGTAGACAAGAGAGCTACGGGAGAGATAAATGTAGCTAGGTCGCATGTGTGATCCCAAGTGAAGGACACCATGTAGACAAGAAAGCTACGAGATAAATTGGATAGGTCACATGGGTAGTACTAAGTGTTCACCATGTGTACAAGAGAGCTGAATTATATGATATATGATGGGTGGAGCTGTGTGCTGAAACCACCAAGTATCGAGAATTGATCCGAAGTGTTCAACGGGATGATTTTACGGTGACATTGTAATCATGGACCTATACTTGTGATGTATGAAATGTGGTAAAAATGAATTGTGACATGTATGCTAAATGAGGTTAATACAAAGAAAGTGTGAAAGAGTGAATTTACAATAATACTGTTTTGGACAGTTGCAGTAATGTGAATTTGAAAAATCACCTAAAATAGTAGGAATAGAATTAGAGGTTGAATGAGATATTAAATTAAATCTTAATGAGTCTATTCTTATTTAAGAGAAACAGAGAAAGTAAAGGAACTCTATATTTTTAGATATTTATATTTGTGTGTGACTTGTTCAGAATGACTATGTGATCCCCTGTTCTGACATTGATAAATCATTAAAAATTGTAAAAAAAATAATTAAGGAATATAGTTTATATTCCCAGATTCCTTATTGAGTCTAGTTTTAAATGAAACAAATTTCATGGCTATTTGACCTTTTTACTGGGATAAAATCAATTCGTAGTGAACAGAGATCAGATCCATTGAGTTGTATAATAGGGGAAACTTTAACTAATAAAACGTACTAATTGGTTAGACCAAAAATTCTAGCAACATGTTAGTAAGAAGTAATATAAGTATAGTTTCAGGAAAATTTTACGGATTTGAATTTCGAGTTTTGTAACTCGAGTTATGATTTATTTAGTGAACATGATGCAGGAGAGACAGCTTGATCAAAGTGGAATAAATATTGAAATTAAAAGTAGATACACTTGAGTTATTGTGTAAACATATTAGATTCTTTAATTATTATTTATATACTTTCTTACTAAGCTATAAGCTTACTTTCTTTTCTATCTTTTGTCTTATAGTGTGTAACAGCCCAAAATTGACCCTAGTCGGGAAGTGGTTTCGGGACCACAAAACCGAGTCATAAAAATAATTAATTTCCATATTCTATGCTTATTATGTGTGTACATGAGTATGTGGAAGTTTCATTCTCCAATTTTGCCAATTGCATGAGAAATTATTAAATAGGGATCGATATGAGACATGGTGAAAATATGATAGGCTAATTTAAAATGGTCTATTAATGCATGTTGTGAAAATGATGGGTTTGCATGTCAAATTACCCAAAATTTGAGCTAGTGGTTGGCCATGCTATGGGTGGAAACATGTTGGGAACATGTTGGCCTAGTGAGGTATGTAGGAAAAAAATAAAATAAGGAATATGGGTAATAAAGAAAGGAAAAACAAAAAAAATGAGTGGTTGTTTCCCCCCCCCATTGCCGTGAGCTAAAGAAAGGAAAAGAAAAATTTTGTTCATCCTTTTTCATCCTCTTTTGACCGAAAATTCTAAGGGAGGAGGAAGGAGTTCTTGCTTCATGTTTGGTTTGGAAGAGAATTAGGAGGAAGTTTGGCCATGCATGTAACTAGATTGAGGTATGTTTGATATTATTCTTTGAGATTCATGTATATTTTAAGTTGTAAGTTTGAAATCTACCTAGCCATGGTTCAAACTTTGTTAAATGATGGAGATGATATTCGGCCATGCATGTTACATTCTTGGTTGGTATTTTGATGTTTGATGTTGTGGTGATGAGGCATGAAGATGAGTTAAGATTCGGCCTAGGTGGAGTTTGTGTTAATGCCATTGCATGCTAAATATGAAGCTTGTTAATGATACATGTGATGGTGGATTGATGATTCTTGAATCTCTTTTTTTTTTAGCATTTTTGAGTGAGCACATATGTGCATTGGTTGCTAGATGGGGAAGAATCGGCTAGCAAGTTGTGTGCTAAGGCCGACTATAATTTTTGTAGGTTAATGAGTAATGCATGTGCTAAATTGATGGAAAGGGAGAGGATGCTTTACTAGTGTATAAATGATATAAAGATTTTAGAAATTATTTTTTGGTTAGGTGTATGTATGATTAGGTATATTCGGCCATATGAGTAAATATATAGATGATGTTAAAATTGATTATGTATAATGGGCCATATAGGGTACACATTGTGATATTAACTTTGATTCTCTATAATTGATCAAGTGGGTGATTAGTAAGGGTGATTGCCGAATATACTAACATACATATGCATGTGTAATTGGATTGTAAATATTTAGCAAGGCGGTTAAACTAGTTGATTTATTGATTAAGCTCAAGGAGTTAAAGGAGGAGAATCGAGCAAAGGCAAAGAAAAGATCATCGAGTAGACGAGTTGGAACCATCTTACCCAACACAAGTAAGTCATTAAGCATATCTTTGGTATTGATTAAAGGATCGTAATACCTACACCATTGTGTTTAATGAGATGAAATGTATACAAATGAATATGTAAGTAGAGATGAAATTTGTCGAATGTAAAAAGGAAGTGAAGCCTATTGAGTGGCTGGTTTTCGGCACTAAGTGTGCGGGCAATAAGTGTTCACGGTCATGAGATTGGCACTGAGTGTGCGGGTTTAAATTGTACAGGACTAAGTGTGCGAGTTTAAAGTACATGGCACTAAGTGTGCGTGGTTGATTATTAAGCACTATGTGTGCGAACCCAATATATATTTTCTATAAATTATTTACATTAAGGGTGCGACTTTACCGAGTCGATTTTGGACAGCGGAAAAGGTAAGTGTGCGAACTTGAAATGCATGGCACTAAGTGTGTGAGTTTAAAGTGCATGGCACTAAGTGTGCGTGGTTGATTATTAAGCACTATGTGTGCAAACTCAATATATATTTTCTATAAATTATTTACATGAAGGGTGTGACTTTACCGAGTCAATTTTGGACAGCGGAAAAGGTAAGTACCTTGAGTTCATGGCTAATAGGCGCTATGTTTATATTAGGAGTTGAGCTTGGTAAGTTTTGAATCTATGTGACGATTATAGTTGAAGTCACGTACATAAGGTTCATTGTGGAATAGGTGAAAGTTCGTTTAAATGTATGATTATAACGAAAATAAAATGATGTATGAAAGGCCAATGTAGGACTTGGTATGAGATTGAACCATAGGGTTTAAGGAACTATGGTATAGTTTGGTATGGATGGAGTACTTAACCTCATTTCATTGTTTCCTGTTGTGATAATTTTATTAATGGATGGTTGTGGAATGCTTATGGCTTACTGAGTTATATACTCATTCGGTGTTTGCTTGTCACCTATTCTAGGTTTCTTGGACTCGTCTCTTTTTGCGTGATCGTGCCGTCGTCGAAGTCATCACACCGGCTAGCAACCTTTGGTATTTTCTTCTTAGTTGGTCTAATAGAACATTTCGGCATGTATAGGCTAATATGTTTTGTTGAAATTTGGTATGTAAACTTTTAGCCATGCGAAAATGGCATAATGTTCGGTTGAATTTGGTTCTAATGTTGGGTCGTAAGTCTTGGTAATACGATTTTTATGCCATATGTCATGGTTGATTATTTTGGTGTTAAAATTCATGATATGGCAATAGTGTAGTAGGGGGATGTTTGACAATGATTAGCCTTTGGCATGGCTAGTCATGATCATAATTTGTGATATGTATGACGAATCACTAGTTAGATCAAGGAGAAATCACGAAATGGGCATAGTTGCTTTCATAACAGATGCTGGCAGCAGCAGTGACGTGAGATTGAAAAATCACTAAAAATAGTAGGAGTGGGATTAATTGATGAATAAATTATGTATTCGAAGCTCGATGAGTCTATTTTCATATAGAAGCAACGAAAAGATCATATGGACAGTATGTTAAGAGATATTCAGGTTCTCGTGAGACAGGGCCAGAACGGTTTCTGGATTCCCTGTTCCGACTTTGGAAATTCAGTATAAATTAACCAGAGACAATTAGGAGTCATACCATATATGGATAGATTCCTCTCTGAGTCCAGTTTCTATAGAAACAAACGGAATCAGTATTGAAGCTCTGTGCAGGGAGATATCCAGGTCGTAATGCGCAAAGGTCAGTGTAGTCGATCCCTGTAACATGGGAGACTTTGACTAATAAACTGTACTAATTGGCACGACCAAAAATTCTAGAAAAAAATATGTAGATGGGCATATGAGTCTAGTTTCAGGGAAAAATCACGAAACTGATTTTCGAGTTGTGAAACTCAAGATATGATTTTTAAAGCAACTAGTACGCAGATTGGCAGTGTCTGAGAAATATTTTTATAAAGGGTTTAAAGTCTGCTAACACCTCGTGTTCGACTCCGGTGTCGGTCTCGGGTTCGGGGTGTTACATTTGATTGGTATCAGAGCTATGGTTTAGTCGGTTCTAGGACTACCATAGCACGTATGAGTCTAGCTATACTTGCCGAATGTTAATGTTTAACAGTGTGATGACTTCTGACGGTTAAAATTTATGTTTTGATTAGTAAATGGATCCCGGTGTAGAGAGAACCTTGGCGGATGACATTGAAAGTGTAGCGGTTGCTCCTGCACAAGGGACACCGTCTGTTGAACCTCAGTCATCTGCGAATAATCAAGGTGAGGGGGCTAAACAAGCCTTCTTTACCATGATGAATGAGTGGGTCGCGCAGTATGCCCGAACCAATCCGGCTGTCCAACAATTCCCGAATTTGAATAATCCACCCCCGGAGCCAGTAATGCCATCAGTTACTGATCCTGTGAGGCTGAGTAAGCCACCTTAGACTTGATTAGGAAGCGCGGGGCTGAGGAGTTCAGGGCCATAGTTACTGATGATGCTGAAAGGGCCGAGTTCTGGCTTGATAATACCATTCGGGTGTTTGATGAACTGTCATGCACACCCGATGAATGTCTAAAGTGTGCTATATCCTTGTTGCGGGACTCAGCCTACTATTGGTGGAGGACCCTGATTTCCATAGTCCCAAACGAACGAGTAACTTGGGACTTCTTTCAGACGGAATTTCGAAAGAAATATATTAGTCAACGGTTCATTGATCAAAAGCATAAGGAATTCTTGGAACTCAAGCAAGGCCGTATGACAGTATCTGAATACGAACATGAATTCGTAAGACTCAGTATGTATGCCCGGGAGTGTGTAGCTGATGAGGTTGCTATGTGCAAAAGATTCGAAGAAGGATTGAATGAAGATTTAAAGCTACTAATGGGTATTTTGGAAATAAAAGAATTCGTAACACTAGTCGAACGAGCCTGCAAGGCGGAAGAACTTGGAAAGGAGAAGAAGAAGGCTGAATTTGAAGCTAGAGACTACCGTAAAAGATCGACGGGTAAAGCTCCGTTCTCAGCCGTAAAGAAGTTCAGGGAGGACACTAATAAGTCGAGGACGACTGCGGGAATTTCCATCAGAGCAAGACCATCGACGGACTCCCGAGCTACTTCGGTAGCTAGTGTGGGCAATAATCGTCTAGAGAAACCTGAATGTCCCCAATGTGGAAGACGACACATAGGTGAATGTTGGGGTAAGTCTATTAACAGGGCCTGTTACGGATGCGGTTCGAAGGACCACTTCATTAGAGATTGCACGGAGCTTGATGAGAAGAATAAGATTCAAGGTGCAAGACCTAGTGGAGTGACAACTAGAGGTAGACCACCGAGAATTTTAGGAGGTAGGGGTGGTAGTCAGAGAGGGACCTCTGATACGGCTGTTCGAGCCGAGAACCGCACTCCTGCTAGAGCATATGCCATCCGCGCACGAGAGGAGGCATCCTCCCCTGACGTCATCACTGGTACCTTCACTCTCTTTGATACTAATGTGATTGCATTGATTGACCCTGGCTCTACTCATTCATATGTATGTGAAACCTTAGCATCCAGTAAGACTCTACCTGTTGAGTCTACTGAGTTCGTAATTCGGGTGTCAAATCCCTTGGGTCGTTACGTGCTTGTCGACAAAGTGTGTAAGAGATGTCCCCTAGTAATTCGAGGTTCTTGTTTTCCGGCGGACTTGATGCTTTTGCCGTTTGATGAATTTGATGTTATTCTTGGTTTGGATTGGCTGACCGTGCATGATGCGGTTGTGAATTGCAAAAGCAAGACTATTGATTTGAGGTGCGCAAATAACGAGGTAATCCGAGTTGAGTCTACGGATTTGAAGGGGTTGCCAGCTGTAATATCAGCAATGTTGGCCCAGAAATATGTAAGAAAAGGGTGCGAAGCATACCTTGCGTATGTACTTGATGATAAAGAATTAGAAAAGAAACCCGAATTTGTGCGGGTGGTTTGTGAATACCCGAATGTTTTTCCTGAAGAATTACCGGGTTTACCACCTGTTTGGGAGGTAGAGTTTGGTATTGAGCTTGTACCTGGGACTACGCCGATTTCGATAGCTCCGTATCGAATGACACCAACCGAGTTAAAAGAGTTAAAATCTCAGTTGCAAGAATTGACGGATAGAGGTTTTGCTCGACCAAGTTTCTCACCTTGGGGTGCACCAGTATTGTTCGTGAAAAAGAAGGACGGAACCATGAGGTTGTGCATTGACTATCGTCAACTGAATAAAGTGACGATAAAGAACAAATATCCGTTGCCGCGCATCGATGATTTGTTCGACCAACTGAAGGGAGCCTCAGTGTTCTCAAAAATAGATTTGAGATCGGGCTATTATCAGTTGCGAATTCGAGATTTGGACATACCCAAAACTGCTTTCAGAACGAGGTACGGTCACTACGAGTTCTTAGTGATGCCGTTTGGGCTCACTAATGCCCCTGCAGTATTTATGGATTTGATGAATCGGATCTTCAGACCATATTTGGATCGGTTCGTAGTTGTGTTCATTGATGACATCTTGGTCTATTCAAGAGATGAGATCGAACATGCTGAACACTTGAGATTAGTGTTGCAAGTTTTGCGGGATAAGAAGTTATATGCTAAGTTCAGTAAGTGTGAGTTCTGGTTAAGAAAGGTTAGCTTCTTGGGTCATGTGGTATCCGCATCGGGTATTCGAGTTGACCCGAACAAAATCTCAGCCATACTTAACTGGAAACCTCCAAGAAATATTACTGAGGTTCGGAGCTTTTTGGGACTCGCCGGTTATTACCGACGATTTGTCAAAGGTTTCTCGATGATAGCCACACCAATGACGAAGCTACTTCAAAAGGATGCTAAGTTCGAATGGATGGAGAAATGTCAGGAAGGCTTCGATCAACTGAAAACTCATTTGACTGAAGCTCCAATTTTAGTGCAACCCGAATCAGGCAAAGAGTTTGTCATTTATAGTGACGCATCCCTACTCGGGTTGGGTTGCGTATTGATGCAAGAAGGTCGAGTTGTGGCCTATGCGTCGAGACAATTAAAGCCACACGAGAGAAATTATCCAACCCATGATCTCGAGCTAGCCGCCATCGTATTTGCTTTGAAAATATGGCGACATTATTTGTTTGGCAAAAAGTGCCATGTATTTTCGGATCACAAAAGTCTCAAATATTTGATGACTCAAAGAGACTTAAATCTGCGACAAAGACGTTGGCTTGAGTTGTTGAAAGATTACGAGCTTGTCATTGATTACCACCCGGGAAAGGCTAATGTGGTTGCAGACGCCTTAAGCCGGAAATCGCTGTTTGCTTTACGAGCGATGAATGTGCACTTGTCTGTTCTACCCGACAATGTGTTAGTAGCTGAATTAAAGGCCAAACCATCATTGATTCATCAAATTCGTGAAGCTCAGAAAGTCGACGATGAATTGGTTGCAAAACGGGCTGAATGTATTCCGAATATGGAATCCGAATTTCAAATTGATGAGGACGATTGTTTGAGGTTCAGAAGTCGTTTGTGTGTTCCAAGAAATTCGGAACTCATTTCGATGATTCTGAACGAAGCCCATTGTAGCCGAATGTCAATTCACCCGGGGAGTACGAAAATGTACAACGATTTGAAACGTCGATTTTGGTGGCATGGTATGAAACGGGACATCTCCGACTTTGTTTCGAGATGTTTAATATGTCAACAAGTGAAAGCGGAACATCAAGTGCCTTCAGGATTACTTCAGCCGATCATGATACCCGAGTGGAAATGGGATCGAGTCACAATGGACTTTGTGTCCGGACTACCATTGTCAACAAGTAAGAAGGATGCGATTTGGGTTGTTGTTGATAGACTGACTAAGTCGGCTCACTTTATCCCCGTGCGTACGGATTTTTCATTGGATAAACTAGCCGAATTGTATGTTTCTCAGATTGTGAGATTACATGGAGTACCTATTTCTATCGTGTCGGATAGAGATCCGAGATTCACCTCGCGATTTTGGAAGAAATTGCAAGAAGCTTTGGGTACCAAGCTGCATTTTAGCACCGCTTTTCATCCCCAAACCGATGGTCAATCCGAGCGGATAATTCAGATACTCGAGGATATGCTGAGATGCTGCATCCTTGAGTTTAGTGGTTCATGGGAACGGTATGTACCTTTGATTGAATTCGCTTACAACAATAGTTTTCAATCAAGTATTAAGATGGCACCTTACGAGGCTTTGTACGGTCGTAAATGCCGTACACCATTGTTTTGGACCGAGCTCGATGAAAGTAAAATTTTGGAGTTGATTTGATTAAAGATGCCGAACAGAAAGTAAAGGTAATCCGTGAAAGTCTGAAGGCAGCCACAGATCGTCAGAAATCGTATGCGGACTTGAAACGAAAGGACATTGAATATCAGGTGGGAGATAAAGTGTTCCTTAAAGTTTCGCCTTGGAAAAAGGTACTCAGGTTTGGCCGTAAGGGCAAGTTGAGCCCGAGATTCATTGGGCCGTACGAGATCTCCGAACGAGTTGGTCCGGTTGCGTATAGATTGATTTTGCCCCCTGAGCTTGAAAAGATTCACGACGTCTTTCATGTTTCGATGCTTCGACGCTATCGATCTGATCCATCGCATATAATTAGCCCATCAGAGGTTGAAATTCAAGCCGATATGAGTTATGAAGAAGAACCGATACGTATCCTAGCTCGTGAAGTGAAGGAGTTGCGAAACAAAAGGGTTCCGTTAGTGAAGGTGTTATGGCTCAAACATGGGATCGAGGAAGCTACATGGGAAACCGAGAGCTCGATGAAAGAACGATACCCAAACCTATTTACTGGTAAGATTTTCGGGGACGAAAATTTCTTAAGTGGGGGAGAGTTGTAACAGCCCAAAATTGACCCTAGTCGGGAAGTGGTTTCGGGACCACAAAACCGAGTCATAAAAATAATTAATTTCCATATTCTATGCTTATTATGTGTGTACATGAGTATGTGGAAGTTTCATTCTCCAATTTTGCCAATTGCATGAGAAATTATTAAATAGGGATCGATATGAGACATGGTGAAAATATGATAGGCTAATTTAAAATGGTCTATTAATGCATGTTGTGAAAATGATGGGTTTGCATGTCAAATTACCCAAAATTTGAGCTAGTGGTTGGCCATGCTATGGGTGGAAACATGTTGGGAACATGTTGGCCTAGTGAGGTATGTAGGAAAAAAATAAAATAAGGAATATGGGTAATAAAGAAAGGAAAAACAAAAAAAATGAGTGGTTGTTTCCCCCCCCATTGCCGTGAGCTAAAGAAAGGAAAATAAAAATTTTGTTCATCCTTTTTCATCCTCTTTTGACCAAAAATTCTAAGGGAGGAGGAAGGAGTTCTTGCTTCATGTTTGGTTTGGAAGAGAATTAGGAGGAAGTTTGGCCATGCATGTAACTAGATTGAGGTATGTTTGATATTATTCTTTGAGATTCATGTATATTTTAAGTCGTAAGTTTGAAATCTACCTAGCCATGGTTCAAACTTTGTTAAATGATGGAGATGATATTCGGCCATGCATGTTACATTCTTGGTTGGTATTTTGATGTTTGATGTTGTGGTGATGAGGCATGAAGATGAGTTAAGATTCGGCCTAGGTGGAGTTTGTGTTAATGCCATTGCATGCTAAATATGAAGCTTGTTAATGATGCATGTGATGGTGGATTGATGATTCTTGAATCTCTTTTTTTTTAGCATTTTTGAGTGAGCACATATGTGCATTGGTTGCTAGATGGGGAAGAATCGGCTAGCAAGTTGTGTGCTAAGGCCGAATATAATTTTTGTAGGTTAATGAGTAATGCATGTGCTAAATTGATGGAAAGGGAGAGGATGCTTTAATAGTGTATAAATGATATAAAGATTTTAGAAATTATTTTTTGGTTAGGTGTATGTATGATTAGGTATATTCGGCCATATGAGTAAATATATAGATGATGTTAAAATTGATTATGTATAATGGGCCATATAGGGTACACATTGGGATATTAACTTTGATTCTCTATAATTGATCAAGTGGGTGATTAGTAAGGGTGATTGCCGAATATACTAACATACATATGCATGTGTAATTGGATTGTAAATATTTAGCAAGGCGGTTAAACTAGTTGATTTATTGATTAAGCTCAAGGAGTTAAAGGAGGAGAATCGAGCAAAGGCAAAGAAAAGATCATCGAGTAGCCGAGTTGGAACCATCTTACCCAACACAAGTAAGTCATTAAGCATATCTTTGGTATTGATTAAAGGATCGTAATACCTACACCATTGTGTTTAATGAGATGAAATGTATACAAATGAATATGTAAGTAGAGATGAAATTTGTCGAATGTAAAAAGGAAGTGAAGCCTATTGAGTGGCTGGTTTTCAGCACTAAGTGTGCGGGCAATAAGTGTTCACGGTCATGAGATTGGCACTAAGTGTGCGGGTTTAAATTGTACAGGACTAAGTGTGCGAGTTTAAAGTACATGGCACTAAGTGTGCGTGGTTGATTATTAAGCACTATGTGTGCGAACCCAATATATATTTTCTATAAATTATTTACATTAAGGGTGCGACTTTACCGAGTCGATTTTGGACAGCGGAAAAGGTAAGTGTGCGAACTTGAAATGCATGGCACTAAGTGTGTGAGTTTAAAGTGCATGGCACTAAGTGTGCGCGGTTGATTATTGAGCACTATGTGTGCGAACCCAATATATATTTTCTATAAATTATTTACATTAAGGGTGCGACTTTACCGAGTCGATTTTGGACAGCGGAAAAGGTAAGTGTGCGAACTTGAAATGCATGGCACTAAGTGTGTGAGTTTAAAGTACATGGCACTAAGTGTGCGCGGTTGATTATTAAGCACTATGTGTGCGAACTCAATATATATTTTCTATAAATTATTTACATGAAGGGTGCGACTTTACCGAGTCAATTTTGGACAGCGGAAAAGGTAAGTACCTTGAGTTCATGGCTAATAGGCGCTATGTTTATATTTGGAGTTGAGCTTGGTAAGTTTTGAACCTATGTGACGATTATAGTTGAAGTCACGTACATAAGGTTCATTGTGGAATAGGTGAAAGTTCGTTTAATTGTATGATTATAACGAAAATAAAATGATGTATGAAAGGCCAATGTAGGACTTGGTATGAGATTGAACCATAGGGTTTAAGGAACTATGGTATAGTTTGGTATGGATGGAGTACTTAACCTCATTTCATTGTTTCCTGTTGTGATAATTTTATTAATGGATGGTTGTGGAATGCTTATGGCTTACTGAGTTATATACTCATTCGGTGTTTGCTTGTCACCTATTCTAGGTTTCTTGGACTCGTCTCTTTTTGCGTGATCGTGCCGTCGTCGAAGTCATCACACCGGCTAGCAACCTTTGGTATTTTCTTCTTAGTTGGTCTAAGAGAACATTTCGGCATGTATAGGCTAATATGTTTTGTTGAAATTTGGTATGTAAACTTTTAGCCATGCGAAAATGGCATAATGTTCGGTTGAATTTGGTTCTAATGTTGGGTCGTAAGTCTTGGTAATACGATTTTTATGCCATATGTCATGGTTGATTATTTTGGTGTTAAAATTCATGATATGGCAATAGTGTAGTAGGGGGATGTTTGACAATGATTAGCCTTTGGCATGGCTAGTCATGATCATAATTTGTGATATGTATGACGAATCACTAGTTAGATCAAGGAGAAATCACGAAATGGGCATAGTTGCTTTCATAACAGATGCTGGCAGCAGCAGTGACGTGAGATTGAAAAATCACTAAAAATAGTAGGAGTGGGATTAATTGATGAATAAATTATGTATTCGAAGCTCGTTGAGTCTATTTTCATATAGAAGCAACGAAAAGATCATATGGATAGTATGTTAAGAGATTTCAGGTTCTCGTGAGACAGGGCCAGAACGGTTTCTGGATTCCCTGTTCCGACTTTGGAAATTCATTATAAATTAACCAGAGACAATTAGGAGTCATACCATATATGGATAGATTCCTCTCTGAGTCTAGCTTCTATAGAAACAAACGGCATCAGTATTTAAGCTCTGTGTAGGGAGATATCCAGGTCGTAATGCGCAAAGGTCAGTGTAGTCGATCCCTGTAACATGGGAGACTTTGACTAATAAACTGTACTAATTGGCCCGACCAAAAATTCTAGAAAAAAATATGTAGATGGGCATATGAGTCTATTTTCAGGGAAAAATCACGAAACTGATTTTCGAGTTGTGAAAATCAAGATATAATTTTTAAAACGACTAGTACGCAGATTGGCAGTGTCTGAGAAATATTTTTATAAAGGGTTTAAAGTCTGCTAACACCTCGTGTTCGACTCCGGTGTCGGTCTCGGGTTCGGGGTGTTACATAGTGTCGTCCAGCTTGCACAGGAGTTAAGGATCATTGAAGATCTGCCGTACTATCAATACTTTTGGGTATTTGAACTAAACATTTTGAATTATGGCATGTATAGTAGGCTTCGTTATTTTGTTACGTGTCATAATTACCTAGGTTTAAAATATTAGTTACATTATTTGACCAATTATTTTGTACAAAGCCATTAAAGTTGGCTAATATTGTTCAAGACATATGTTATAATGATACATTATCTATTTGGATGACGTATTTCTATTTCGGTTTTGTTTAATGGTATGTGTTAAGATCTGGTAATACCTAGTACCCTGTTTCAGTGTTGAACATGGGTAAGAGGCGTTACACGAAGAATGCCCATCGAGCCCAGAATCCGTGCATTACATGGGTAACCAGATCCAAAACTGAGGAAGGCAAGGACTACAATCCAATTCCTATAACCCATCGTGGCTCACCTCCTAAATTTCTACTGGAGTAACCAAGGGGCTGGACCAAGTAACACGTACGCCCAACCTAGACTGACCCAGCCACCTATTTTACCCAACAAGTTCAGAAACAGCCTTAAGTTGAACCATCAAATGGCTTAGAAGACTTGTTGAAGGCATACATAGTCAAGAATGATGCCTTAATCCAAAGGCAAGCAGATACATTGAAAAACCTACAAAACCAAATGGGCCAGCTTGCAACTGAACTCAGAAACCAACCACAAGGTGCTTTACCTAGTGATACGGAGAATCTGAGGAATCTAAGGAAGGAGAATTGTAAAGCATGGAAATTAAGGAGCGGAAAGACATTAGAGCCCAACACCGTCGAAGTTGAAAAGGAGCCAACTGATGCTCAATACTCAGAGGAAGTTCAATCGAGTGTTGAAATTTAAGTTTCACCGGAACCAGAATTTGTAAAACCCGATAAGGTAATTTTTAAACCAATCAATTGTGATCAACTAACAGCTTTGTTAGATGCAGAATCGCCACAGAAGATGAATCAACCAATTCCAGTAAAGAAGCCTCCACCACCCTTCCCTCAAAGACTTCAGAAGCAGAAGTGGGAAGTTCAATTCAAGAAGATCCTAGACATACTCAAGCAACTTCATATCAACATTCCCTTGGTTGAAGTACTTGAACAAATACCAAACTACATCCAATTCATTAACAATATCCTATCAAAAAAATAAGACTTGGAAAATTTGAGACGGTAGCCCTGAGAAAGGAATGCAGTGCATATCTTAAAGACAAACTGCCCCCAAAGTTGAAGGATCCTGGATATTTTACCATCCTTGCAACATTGGAGCAACATATTGTGGTAAGGCACTATGTGATTTGGGTGTGAGTATCAACTTGATGGCTATGTCAATATTTAGGAAGTTGGGGATAGGTGTAGGTAGACCTACTACGATTACACTTCAATTAGCAGATCAATCCTTAGCACATCCAAAAAGATAAATTGAGGACGTATTGGTACCTGTAGATAAATTTATTCTTCCTGTTGACTTTGTTATTCTAGACTTTGAAGTAGACAAAAAAGTGTCAATCATCCTAGGAAGGTCTTTCCTAGCAACTGGAAGGACCATTATTGATGTGCAGAAGGGCGAGCTTACTATGCATGTTCTGGATGATCTTGTAACATTTAATGTTTTTAAGTCTATGCGATTTCCTAATACAGTTGATGACTGTTCTACAATGTTTGATTTGGAGGAATTAATCATGGAAAAGGAACTCAACAATGTTGAGGACCGATTGGAACAAATTTTGACATCAGACCCTCTAAGTGATGAAGAGGAGGATGAATACTTAGCTTTGCTAGAAGCTAATTAAAGGGGATTTAATCTGCAATCCCGCTTTGAATCTTTGAAGTTAGAGAATAGAAATTACGCCCAACCAAAAGTGTAAATTGAGGAGTCCCCTAAATTATAACAGAAGGTACTTCCCTCACATTTAAAATATGTTTATATAGGTAACGCTTCTACTTTGCTTGTGATTGTTTCAGCAGGATTAACCGTTGAGCAAGAAGAGAAAGTCATCCTAGTATTGAAACAATTCAAGAAGATTATCGGATGGACCATAGTCGATATTTGCGACATTAGTCTGTCTGTATCCATGCATAAGATCGTCTTGGAAGATGGAAAAAAAGGGATGATTCATTGACAATGAAGACTAAACCCTATCATGGAGGACGTGGTAAAGAAAGAAATATCAAGGGGTTAGATACGGATATAATTTACCCCATCTCAGATAGTTCATGGGTAAGTTTGGTCTAGTGCGTGCCAAAGAAAAGAGGTATTGTCGTTAAGAACGAGAATAACTAGTTATACCAACTAGAACGGTTACGGGATGGAGAATTTGCATTGATTATCGGAAGCTGAACAATGCGACTAGTAAAGATCACTTTCTTTTGCCATTTTTGGATCAGATGCTGGATAGACTCGCAAGGCAAGATTATTACTATTTTCTTGATGGATACTTAGGGTATAATCAGATTACAGTAGCATTGGAAGATCAACACAAGACAACAATCACCTGCCCGTATGGTACATTTGCATTTAGGCGCATGCTATTTGGTTTATGTAATACACCTGCTACATTTGAAAGATGTATGATATCTATTTTT
Source organism: Gossypium hirsutum (assembly GCF_007990345.1). Lineage (NCBI taxonomy): Eukaryota > Viridiplantae > Streptophyta > Magnoliopsida > Malvales > Malvaceae > Gossypium > Gossypium hirsutum. Next base: position 74,368,453 of record NC_053435.1, read on the forward strand.
ATTAGTATGGTTGAGAAATACTTGGAAGTCTTTATGGATGATTTTTCAGCATTCGGAGATACATATGATGATTGCCTAGCCAACTTTCCAATGTACTAAAGCAATGCGAAGAAGCAAACCTTGTACTCGACTGGGAAAAGTGTCATTTCACGGTACGAGAAGGTATTATTCTAGGGCATTGGATAACGAGACATGGAATCGAGGTAGATAAAGCAAAGGTAGACATTATTGAGAAACTCCCACCTCTAACACCTGTAAAGAGTGTTAGGAGATTTTGTGCCGTGACGATTTCTATCGACGATTTATCAAGGACTTCTAAAAAATTGCTAAACCCTTATACAAATTATTGGAGAAGGATACGACATTCAAATTTGATGAGGAGTGCTTAAGAGCTTCAAAGATTTGAGCAGTCAGTTAGTTTCGGCACCCATAATCTTCACACCAGACTGGGATTTACTATTTGAATTGACATGTGACGCAAGTGACTTTGCGATAGGAGCTGTCATGGGCCAATAAAGGAACAAAGTTTTTAATCCTATCTACTACGTAAGTTGAACTCTGACAGGAGCTCAATTGAATTATACGGTAACAGAAAAAGAGTTACTTGCTATTGTGTTTGCTTTTGACATGTTTCGATTTTATCTTGTAGGTACCAAAGTGACTGTCTGTATAGACCATTTAGCAATTAAGTATTTACTTGCCATGAAAGACGCTAAGCCGATACTGATCCGATGTGTAACACCCCTCACCAGTATTCAATGTTGAAATAGGGGTACAGAGAATTATCGGACTTATAACACATATAACCGTACTTTTCTCATGCATTCAATTAATTCACACAATCATCATTCAATCATAATCAATTTGTCCCTTATAATAGCCTACGAGGCTCTAAACATACATTGGGATTGGTTCGGGACTAAACCAATAACTTTTAAAACATTTGGAACACAGAGAAATTTTTTCTCAAAACAGGGGACACACACAAGTGTTGCCAGGCCATGTGGACATTTAAAATGGGAGCATATGGCCCTGTCCCAACCCGTGTCCTACCCTGTGTAACTCTCTTACTTGGGTCGCACAACCAACACACACGCTCTTGTGGCTAGCCCGTGTGCCCTAAAAATGGCCATACATGCTTGTGTACCAGGCCGTGCCAAACCTGTAGGGTACACTGAATTATGCAACACAGCCAAGTCACACACCCGTGTGCTAGGCAGTGTGCCAATTAGGGGCTATACTAACTTGTACCACATTGCCAGTCACACGCCCATGTGTGAGACCGTGTCGAACATACTGACTTGATTTTAATTTCAACACCAGGGGACACACAACCATGTAACATGACCTTGTGTCACACACAGCTAAGGCACACACCCGTGTCTCTACCTGTGTGGACAAAAATTGGCTATTTGAAAATCCATTTTACCACCATATTTTTTTTTACATACTTGCACAAACATAATTTGCAACATTTATAACTCAATAGGCAGCCAATCCACAACAATTCATACACATTTTATACCAATTCAACATAGTATTCAAATATCTAATTAATATCATGCATTTTCCATTTATATGCCTATCACATATCAAAAAACATTGCATGTTTCTTTTTCATCTACTACTTGCCAAAACATACCATATTTGAATACTTATACACCAGCAAAACATTATACCAAAATCACTATCTTAAGTAACTATAACTATCATCTTTATAACTAGCCTATACATGCCATATTTACATATATCCATAAGTTCAAAGGTACCAATCGACAACTGGATACTGTGATGTGTAACTCCGACTTTATCCGAATCGAGCGAGCTATCAAACCTCTATAAGACACAGAAAAGAAACAGAGTAAGCTTTATAGCTTAGTAAGCCCGTATAATTTAGAAGATATCTTACCATTTTTACATAACCAATTAATTAAACAAAGTATGTCAAATTCACTTACAAAATGCCTATACACAAGCATTCATCAAATGTTAGTCTCATAAGTACGTATAATCAACCTTTATCTTAATTTCATACATCAATGTATTATATCATTTCATGTAACATGTTTAACATATGTAACAATTCATTTTCATTCATATAATCGGTAATTCATTTATATAACCAAGAATTCATCCGTATAACCATTAGTAGATTTATGCCCGTTGAACCTATTAGAATGTCGATAGATACACGGGTGATACACTCTAGGTGTATTAATCGGTAATTCGTCAATTCATCATCGTATTCACTCTTTTGAGCTATGATCGATAAGCTCAACCTGAGTTAATGGACAGTAAGCTCTATTGAGCCGTAACAGTAAGCTCTTATGACTTGATATATTGGTAAGTTCATACGAGCTGAGGTGGGAGTTCGCAACACATGCAAGATGTCGACCTAAACAGTAACCCTAGTGACATGTCTCTAGTATCCTTTGAATTGTTATGGCTCAAACGGGGCTCGGTAACCATCAGACTATATCCATAAGGTATTCGTATTTCAAGTGTAACAGCTCGATTTTGGGCCTAGTTGGAACAGTGGTTTCGAAGCCACTAATTTGAGCCCAAAAAAATTGTTTTTAATATTATTTTATGTGTTATAGCATGATTATATGACTGTATGAAAATTTTGGTGAAATAATTTTAGCGATTGCTTGCTTAATTTCAAAAAAAGGACTAAATTACATAAAGTGCGAAAGATTTGTTTTACTAGATAAAAGTGTTAAATGGATATGAAGCATTAAATTAGAATTCCTTATTGAATAAATGGACCCCAAAGTTATTAGTGGTTGAACATGGAGACAAAGAAATTGAAAAGTCAAAAGTTAGTGGCATTAGGTGACTTATTTGGTAATAAAATTAAACAAAAAGAAAAAGGCCATCATCTTCTTTCTCCATCCACAGAAATTTTTAGCCAACATAGGGGTTTTGAGAGCTCAAAATTTCAGTCATTCTTCACTCTTGCAAGTAAGTGATTTTGATGGCCTTTCTTGATAATTTTTGTACTTTTGGGACCTTTGTAGCATAAGCTAACTAATGGGGGGCTATTTTGCAAATGGTTGAAAGTTTAGGGTTCTGTCATGAAATCCTTTGTGTTTTTTTCTGAAATATTATGGAAGAGAATGAGTTATGGTTGTTAAATAAACAACTTTTGTGAAGTAGTTTTCAAGAAAACCCTAACTAAAGACCATTTTGTATAAGTTATAAATTATGTGGTAAATGTGTGAAATAATTGGAATTGTGGGCTACTTCTAATATAAAAAGAATTCGGCTAGGCTTGGTTAGTGAGAAAATTTGATGAAAATCAATTTACAAGCCTAGGGGTAAAATCATAATTTTGTGAAAGTCTAGGGGCAGAATGGTCATTTAGCCAAAATATGGTTTATAAAATATCTTGATTAATGTGATGATTAAATTAGTGGATTTTATCATTATATATCAAGAAATACGAAATCCAGACTTAGACCGGGGGAAAACCAAGCTAGTGGACTAAATCAAACTAGTCGCCATATTTTGCATACCCAGGTAAGTTCGTGTGTAAATGATGTACCTTTTATTATGCAATTAATAATGGATGTTGAATGAGTTGTTTAATTAATGTTTACTAATACGTCCAAAGGGACTTCCTGTGATAAATTTCCGGTTGAACCCTAGGAATATTAGGATACTGAGGTCATGACGTTATGGTACATGTGAGCCTGTGTAAGACCATGTTTGGAACATGGCATTGGCATTGTTATGAAAGCTAGTGTAAAACCATGTCTAGGACATGGCATCGGCCTCAATAGGTGAGCCAGTGTAAGACCATGTTTGGGACATGGCATCGGTATTGTTGTGAGAGCTAGTGTAAGACCATGTCTGGGACATGGCATTAGCCTCAATATGTGAGCCAGTGTACGACCATGTTTGGAACATGGCATCGGCATTGTTATGAGAGCTACTGTAAAACCATGTCTGGGACATGGGATCGGCCTCAATTTCTGAGCCAGTGTAAGACCATGTTTTGAACATGGCATCGGCATTATTATGAAAGCTAGTGTAAGACCATGTTTGGGACATGGCATTGGCCTCAATATGTGAGCCAGTGTAAGACCATGTTTGGAACATGGCATTGGCTTTGTTACAAAAACCATTGTAAGACCATGTCTGGGACATGGCATCGACATCTTACTATTTTGTTATGAGGTTTCTCGGGTATCCTTTAGTATTTCAACTGGTTCAATGGGTAATTTAAAGATTTTATCAAATAAGAAAAGTTGTGATTATGTTGTAAGTGGTACAAGTACCTACATGGAACTCATGAGAATTGAGCATCAATTTATGTTATATGAATTGTGAGGATGGAAATGAGTAAGTTATGCCTATGATCATATGAAAATTTTGTGTAAGTTCATAATATATTGTGCACGTGTTAGTGCAAGATTGATGTTATTACTTATTTACATGCAAACTCACTAAGCTTTATGCTTACTCCCTTTCCTTTCCTTTTTCTTATAGCATCCCAAGCTAACTCGGGAATCAAAGGACGTCGGAGGCTTGATCACATTATCAATTAGAATATTTGGTATAGTTAATTTATTATTTTGAGTATGGGATGGATAGGAACTTGATCTTTTTGCTAAGTGTCAAATTGTTTTAGCCAAATATGTTGGCTTGTCATGAAGGTTGTTTCTTTTTGTATAAGGCCATGGATGATGGCTAATATTTACTATTTCAAAATTAATTTAATGAGGATTATCATGGATGTGGATGTTTGGTTGTCGCTGTTTTGGTTATGTGTGATTATACTTGGATTGGAGATGTTTGATGTTGTGTAGGTTGGTGCAAGTAAGGGTGGAAAAAAGGCTTGGTAGATAGCCTTGTTTTTGTCCACACGGGCAGACACATGGGCGTGTGTCTAGGTAGTGTGTGACACATGGTCTTCCCCATGGGTGTGTAGTCAGTCTGTGTGTCCCCTGCACCTAAATTTGGCAAATCAGAATTCCTAGTAGTAACCACATGGGCGGAGACACAACTATGTGTCTCAATCATATGGAGGACACGACCATAGTACATGGGCATGTGCCCAAGCCGTGTGAAGTCTGCACCATAAATGTGAAATTAAATGCACCACACAGCCTAGCAAACGGGCGTGTGCCTTGGCCATGCGCCCCTGAAGGGTCGATGACGTCAGAAATGGATTGTCAAGGTTTTTGTACATGGGTTGAGATAGGGGCGTGTCATGGCTGTGTGAAGAACACGAGCCATGAACACGGGTGTAACAGCCTGATTTAGACCCTAATCAAAACGGTGGTTTTGGGACCATGAATTTGAGTCAGAAAAATATTTAAAAATTCTTTTTTGTGTTTATTATGTGTGAATTAATATCTGTGAAATTTTTGTATTTTAATTTTGTCGCTTGAGTGCCTGATTTAATAAAAGGGCTTAATCGCGTAAAATGAAAATTTGATGGTTTAATGTGTGATGACCAAATTGAATGTGTCTTTATAATTTGAAGTATTTATGTTACAATTATGCCATTGAATAAATGTATGGATGGTAATGGCATGCATTATTAAGTAGTGATATTAAACTATTAAGGTTATTTTGGTAAAAGAATAATAAAATGTTATTATAATAAAACATAAAATTTAAAAGACATGCATAATGTTCATAATCTTGACCGAATGTTAAAATAAAAGAGAAAGAAAAAGGTTTTCAAGGGTTCGACCAAAGCTAAGCTTGATTAAGGTATGTAACTAGCTCGGTTTTTGATGATTTTTATGTTTTTGAGATCGTTGTAGTGTAATGTACAAAGCCCATGCTTGAATTTCTGATATTGATGAATAATTGAGCTTTGTGATGTTAGTTGATGAAATATGAAAGATATGTTTTGGATTAACATGTTTTGTATTGGAATTTTTGATGATTTTGAGTATTTAGGACTAGATTGCAAAAATAATAAATTAAGGAAATAAAATGTGAAATAAATGAAATGTATGGACTTGTATGAACATAAGGAAGATTTGGCCTAAGCATGGTATACTCAAATTTTGCATGTTTTGTGTTTTGTGCAATTTGGACTAAATTCTAAAAAGTGAAATGTAACAGCCCGATTTAAGGCCTAGTCAAAATAGTAGTCTCGAGACCACAAATATAGATTCGAATAAATTACTTTATAATTATTTAGATGTTATAGCATGTTTTTAAGAGTTCATGAAAAATTTGGTGAGTTAATTGTGACGTTTATGAGCCCAATTGTGAAAAAGGACTAAATCGCATAAAATGCAAAGGTCCTATGTTGATAGCTAAAAGTCTAAAATAGCTAGAGAATAAAAATATGGGGTCTTTAAAGGGCAATTAGACCCTATTGTGATAGCTTTTCCAGCCATGAGAAATGAAAAGAGTGGTAAAGTCAACATTAGGTAATGTTGATGACATAAGGTGTATTATTATAATGCCAAAAATCCTAGCTATCATTTTCTTTTCTCCATCCTTTCTTTTGACCGAAATTTTCAGAAAAGAAATGGGGTTTTAAAAGCTTGAAAATTTAGCAACTTTAAGCCTTCACAAGTAAGTGATTTTAATGGCTTTTCTTGAATATTTTTGTACTTTTGAGACCTTTGAAGCATGAGCTTTCAAATGAGGGTGCTATTTTGCAAAATGATCAAGAGTGTAGCGTTTTTCCATGAAAGGGTTTGTAATGTTTGCTCAGTTTTTATGGAGGAAAATAAGTCTTGGGTGTGTTATGAACAACTTTTGTGAAAGGTGTTATCATGAAAACACCTAAAAGGACTATATTGCATATGTTGTAAAATAGATGTTAAGTATGTGAAATAATGGGAATTTGGAGTTGCTATAAGAGTAAAAAGGGTTCGCCTAGGCTTAAGATATGAAGAAATAAGATAAAAATCAATTTTATGGCCTAAGGGTAAAATGATTATTTTGTCAAAGTCTAGGGGCAAAATGGTCATTTTACCAAAGATATGAATTTTCGATTGCTTAATTTTATTTAGTGACTAAATAAGTACATTTTACGATTATAGATTAAGAATCACCCAATCCGAACTTAAACCGGGGGAAACCAAGCAAACCGATTAAATCGACTAGTCGCCACATTTTGTAATCCGAGGTAAGTTGTATGTAAATAATACAACTACAATGTTAATGTATGTGTTGAATTGTACTTGAATTTAATATAGCATGAATTGCTTGATTGTGGAATTGAGAAAGCATGATGGTACTAGAGATAGTAGAGTTCCCGTTTGAACCTAGAAAATAAATCGGATGTTCATGCCATAACATATGGGTTATTGTGAGCTAGTGTAAGACATGTCTGGGATATGCATCGGCCACATTATGAGTGCTAGTGTAAAACCATGTTTGGGACATGGCACCGGCATTGAGACGAGTGCTAGTGTAAGACATGTCTGGGACATGCATCGGCCTTGAGACATAAGTCAGTGTGAGACATGTCTAGGAAATGCATCGGCTACAAGATGTGTCAGTGTAAGACCATGTCTGGGACATGGTATTGGCACATATATGCTAGAGCTTGTGTAAGACCATGTCTGGGACATGGCATCGGCACTTTATCCCATGTTTGAGGCTTAATGAATATCTGATAGTGTTCCAAGTGGTTCAACGGTGAAAGTTATGATTTCAAGTTAACGATGAAAGTATAACTGTGTTGTGAGTGGTATAGGTACCTGTTTGGTATATATAGAATATGAGCCCATTTTATGATATACAATGTGCACTGAATACTGATGAGTAAGTTTTACTTATGCCCAATTGTATGTTATGATCTTGTTGATGAATGGTAAAGTTATGTTGTATATTCATTTATGTGCAACTTACTAAGCTTTATGCTTACCCCTTCTCCTTTTCTATTTTTTTATAGTGCCGCCTATCTAGCTTAAGGATCAAAGGAAGTCAGAGATATCGATCACACTATCAATCGAAACATTCGGTATAGTTTGATTTATATTTTTGAATATGGCATGTATAGGGAACTCGACTTGTGTTTTGTGTCATTATCAATTTGGCCAAATGTGTTGGTTTGGAATAAATCTCTCATTTTGTATTAAGGCTTGAATTATGGCTAATATTCATTTTGATTTATATACAAGGATGTTATCTTCAATAGATGAGTAAAATGCACACATGGAATGTTGTTTATTGTGGCTGCTTTGGTTGCATGAGATAGCCTTATATTGGTGTTAGTTGCTAATGTATAGGTTGTGTGAGTAAGAGTGACAAAGAGGCTTGGTAAATAGCCTTATATTGTCTACACAGGTAGACACACGAGCATGTGTCTAGGCCATGTGTGACACATGGTCTACCCGATGGGCGCGTGGTCTGGCCGTGTGTCCCCTGCGCGTAAAATTTTCAAGTTAGTATGCATGGTAGTAAATACATGGGCAGAGACACGGCCGTGCGTCTCAGCCGTGTAAAGGACACGGCCTAGTACACGGGTGTGTGCCTTGGCCGTGTGACATTTTGGGGTCCTGATGTCAGAAACAGAATTTGTAACACCCCTTACCCGTACCTGAGACCGGGACCAGGTATGAGGCGTTACCAGGCATGTACTTGAACATTTTCGGGAAATACGAATTATAAAATTTCGTTCTAATTTGAAACCAATCCAATAGCATCTTGTTGTCTCTATTATGAGCGTACGAGGCTCAAACATACATTGAAATTGATTTGGGACTAAACCAAGGACCTAATAAAAATTTAAGAAAAATCCTGAGTTAATGTCTCACACGTCCGTGTCCCCTACCCGTGTGGAATTAATTTAATTTATTTTCTATTTCGAACCAACAAGGGTTTTCACACGGCCAAGCACAAGCTCGTGTCTCTGGCCCGTGTCCTTCAAAGGCCTTGACACGCCCATGTGGTCGCCCGTGTCTAAAAACTCGAGCATTCTGTTTATGACATCGCATGAATTTAGGGGCACACGGCCAAGACACACGCCCGTGTGTTAGGCCGTGTCCTCCAAACAATTGAGACACATGGCCGTGTCTCTACCTGTGTGTTTACTACCATGCATTCTGACTTAAAATTTTAGCTGCAGAGGACACACGGTTATGCCACACGCCCATAGGGTGGTCCGTGTGTTACACACAGTCTAGACATATGCCCGTGCGTCTACCCGTGTGGACCATGTTAGGCTATTTTCCAAGCCTTGGTCACCCTCTAACATATGTTCTCACTTATAGGTTTCCATAACATATATCCAGGCCTAATTATACTCTCAAATGACCTCGATAAACCTCATTGCATGTAAATCTCATTTCATCGGTCTTACACATGCTAGGATTATTTCTCTTATATCAAGAATGTTTATGCCTTATAACACATTCCAGATTGGCTCATTATTATAACTCATTGCCAATTTGGTCTAGCCATCCCATGTGATTCAGTCATGTTACATGTGTACCTACTTGTGATACGCCATGTTCATTCATCTTAATAACATTAGAACACAAATATGCACAATTATATAGGTTATACCTAATAACAAAATGAGCCAAATCCTATGGCCATATGCATGTGGACATGTACACCTTACAGGCCTTCATATTGGCTAATCAAATGACACATATTACAAAATTAACCAAAGCCCTATACATGCCATTGAACAAAATAAGAGTATCTATATACCAAAGCTAGACAAGATGATAGTGTGTTGACTCTCCAATTGTCTTCCAATCTTGTGAGTCCACAAGCTCTGTAAGACAGGGAAAAGAGAGGGGTAAGCATTTACATGCTTAGTAAGCCCGAATAACTGGAAAATAAACTTACCGATTTGTTTAGCATGCAACCATATTAGGAAAATAAACCAAAAAGTATGGAATGGTTTCCTTATCACATGCACTCCATCAACAAGTTAGTCAGATAACATCACACCATGTAACTTATCTAAGATGAGCTCATCATTCAACGTTTTCATTTTTGTATCACATATTAACCCCATTGAGTTTCTCGGAAAATCTTGATGGATTATCCATTTACCGTCAAGTCATAAAAGCGATCATCTCATGTATGCACTCCTGCGAACCTCACATCTTACGGCAGGATTACAAGTCCAGGATAAATCCCCCGTAATGTAAACTTATAAGGTGATGTCGGGATTACCATTCCAGGCTAAATCTCTTATAACGACAAACACCTTCAATGAGCTCGGATCTGAATTACAAGTCCAGGCTAAATTCAGACCCTAATTGGATTACCTGTTCGGGCTAAATCCACAATCCACACATATTCTTTGGGAGGCTCGATCACTCAAGGAAGAATCGTCTGAGCTAGATGCTTTCTTCATCTGAGATCAACAGATTACCCGTTTGGGCTAAATCTTTTTCTGCAATACATGCAGGATCTCAAGTCATGTAAGCCATGGTTTATCCATCGAATTTCCCTTTTTACTTCAACCGAGACGTTTATTATCATATTATTATTGACATACTTCATGGATTTTCATGCAGTCATTATAACTAAATATCATGCATTCATAACACACGTAATTAGGCATGTTAATAGTTTACTTAAAGTTATTCGAATTTACCTGATATTCGTCTTGGTTTCGCGTTTCGGTTATTGCGAAAATTTTGTTTTCCTCGATCGACCTCTGAAATTTGCTCCTCGGGGTCTATAATAATAAAAATGAATCATCAATACCTCACATTATTCTTTTTGAGCCTAAATTTCACCTCGGACAAAATAACCGTTTTGCCCCTAACCTTTCACATTTTTACGATTTAGTCCCTAGGCTCGTATAATAAAATGCATGCAATTTCTACCTTACCTAAGCCTAGCCGATTGTTCTTTCCTCTTATGGCAGCCCACATTTCTCCATTATTTCACATCTTACCACATATTTTACACCTTTTACAAAAAGGTCCTTTTAGGGGTTTTTCATGAAAATCACCTAGAAAAAGATGTTTAACACACATACAACTTTCATATTCCTCCATAAAACATCAAAGAATAAACACAGCACACATTTTTCACTTTACAAACATGAACCCTAACTCAAAATATGGGTAGAAATGGAGAGAGTAAGGTACCAGGATTTTAAAAATGCGAAGAACATTAAAAACGAGGCTTAGGAACACTTACTATTGAGCTTGAAAATGTTGAAAACCCTAGCTATGAAGGAGTTGAGAAATTTGGCTGGATGAGGGAGAAGAATGGCTGATTTTTTCCTTCATTTTTCCCATTTTATTTCATTAATTAGCCAAATGACCAAAATGCCCTTAAGCCATTTTTTTAAAATTTTATCCATACATGCCCATTTTTGTCCAAAAACTTAGAAATTTGGAAAATTTCTCTTTAAGACCTTCTAGTTAATAATCTAAAGCAATTTCATACAAATTGCTTCTAGAATCGAAGTTTTACAATTTATTCAATTTGGTCCTTATTTACCAATTAGACACCTTACTCATAGAATTTCCTCATGAAACTTTAACACATGCATATTTTCATACTCTAGACCTCATAATAATCATAAAATAAATATTTTAACGTCAAATTTGTGGTCCTATAACCACTGTTTCGACAAGGCCCTATTTTTGGATATTACATTTCTCCCCCCTTTAACGACTTTTGTCCTCGAAAGTCTTACTGATAAATACCAAATTATACATATTTTTACCCTAAATACTTAGCATATTTATGGATGTTTATTACTATATTTGTGGATTTTGGTGCTTTTAATCTGGTTATTTCATGTTTTGTACTCATGAGAGCACCAAGAGTCAAAAAGAGCCAAAAACGAGAAAAAAAGGGACAAAAAGGGACAAAACGGACAAAATCGAGAAGATGACAAGGCCTAAGCCTTGCCACACGGGCAACTCATACGCCTGTGTCTTTCGAGGGTGTTGACCAAGGCTTTCATGATTCACATGGCCTGGCCATTGACCCACACGGCCGTGTGCAATTTAACGGATCGAACACGGCCTGGCAATCACGTCACATGGCCGTCGCACACGGGCGTGTCCCTTTTTCAAGAAGCTGTATTTTACATGGAAAAGGATACTTGGGGAGGAAGAAAGCCAATCCAAAGCCTATATAAACACCCTAAGTATGACTTAGAAAGGGGGTCTCCCTCTAGAACTTTTCTGGAGTATAAAACCACACGCCAGAAATTACTTGAAGGAAGCCAGACGATCCATCCCAAAAGCCGGAGCTACTCCAAGACTGAAGATCTGTCTCAGAATTCCTTCAGGGGTTTTAGAGTTTTCTTTATGTTTTGTTATTTTCATACTTTTAAGATGTACTCTTATTTTATTATGAACTAAACCCCTTAGATACCTAAGGGGGTTGAAACCTATGATGGATCTTGATATTATTATCTAAATTGTATGATAAATACTTGATTTGTTCTTAATTATGTGTTCTTAATGCTTGAGTTAATATTACGGGTATTAATTCATGATTTGATGTGCTTATGTAGAGGAGCAAAAGTCCTTGTCTAATAGTAGATTTGGAATAATTAAGCGGAGTTGATCGAACGCCTAGAAATAAGGTTATGAGATTTTTCCAGATTAGGGTGAAACCTAATATGGGAGTCCATAGATCGATTTATTGCTTCCCTAGGGGTTTTAATTAAGAAAGAGATTTCAATTAATTCAACTGAAGGTTAGACGTTATTAGTCTCGAAAGAGATAATAATATAGGTTAGGGAGTCTCACGGATCAAGTCAAGTGAATAAATCGCCTGGTTCAGAGTCAAATAACAAATGAAATCTAGGTCGATTCCTCATTGAGTGTCTTCTTTATCAATTGCTTTTCTTCAAGTCTTTTTCCAAATTTTTTCTTTGCTTTAGTTTAATTAGTTAATTAGTTTATTTAATTAGTTTAATAAACAACCCCTCTTTATTTCTAGGTTAAATAATAAAAAGATAGTTATTACTGGTACTTTTGGTTCCCTTGGGTATGATATCCCAGTCTTGCCATTACTATACTATTGTTCGATTGGTGTGCTTGCCTTTTCGTCGTGATAATAGTTAGTCTAGGTTTGATGATCTTCATTATAAATATTTATTACTTGTTACGAATCACGCAATTAAGTTTTTGGCGCCGTTGCCGGGGAACTAAAATATTAGGAACACTCAATTTTTATTACTTTAGCCATTTATTTTTTTCATGCAATTTAATTATTACTAATTAATTTACTTTTTCTTTCTCTTGGCAGGTTTTCCTAGTTTATGTCTAGAAGAAACCCGCCAGGACAATTACTTTTTGACGAAGAAAGCGATCGCACAGTTCTTAGAAACCAAAGAGAAATAAGGTGCAGCTTAAGATACACAGAAAACGAGCAAGAAGACGATACTCAACCCCCAACCGAAGAGATGGCTGAAAACCAAGGCAATCATCTACCTCCTGCAATTGCGGCTAATCAAAATCTTGCTCTACGCACTATGTATGACTATGCTAAACCTTCTTTAATAGGAACTGAATCTAGTATAGTTAGACCTGCTATCACTGCAAATAATTTCAAACTGAAACCTAACACAATTTAGATGATACAACAGTTTGTTCAATTTGATGGTTTGTAGGATGAGGATCCCAACACTCACTTGGTGAATTTTCTGGAGTTTTGCGACACTTTCAAAATTGATGGCATTTCTGATGATGCCATTCTCCTTCGGTTGTTCCCTTTCTCACTGAGAAAGAAAGCTAAATAGTGGTTGAACTCGTTACCACGAAGGTCCATCACTACTTGGGAACAAATGACCAAAAAATTTCTACTAAAATATTTTTCGCTGGCTAAAACAGCTAATTTACGTAATGATATTTCTTCTTTTGTGCAGATGGACTTAGAAACACTTTACAATGCATGGGAGAGATACAAGGATCTACAGCGAAGGTGCCCTCACTACGGGTTACCTCTATGGCTACAAGTTCAACCATTTTACAATGGTGTGATTCCCTCAACAAGACAGATGATTGATGCAGCTGCTGGAGGAACCATCAACAACAAAACTCCTGAAGAAGCTTATGAATTCATTGAAGAAATGTCACTGAATAATTATCAGTGGCAAGTCATGAGGACTAACCCAACAAAAATGATCGGCGTTTATAACGTCGACTCAGTTACTATGCTGTCAAATCAAGTAGAACTCCTCAATAAAAAGATTGATGGTTTACCTGTTTCTACACAGGTACATCCAGTAATGAGGTGTGACTCAAGTGGAGGAGGTGTGCATACAGAATATCAATCTTTCAATCCTACAACCGAAGAGGAACAAGTCAACTATATGGGTAACAATGACTTTAGATCTCAGAATAACCCATACAGTAATACTTATAATGCAGGTTGGAGGAACCACCCAAATTTCTCCTTGGGTGGTCAAGGGAATCAAAAGCCACAAAATCCTCAGGGTTTTCAACAGCCACCATATCAACAAGAGAAGAAACTGAACCTTGAAGAGATGCTCTCTAAATTCATCTCGGTATCAGAAACCCATTTCCAAAATATCGAGACGGCACTTAAGAATCAACAAGCATCGATCCAAGGGCTCGAAACTCAGATAGGCCAGCTATCCAAACTAATCTCCGAATGACCATAAGGTAGCTTACCAAGTAATACTAAACCTAACCCAAGGGAACACCTCAACGCAATTAGTACTCAAGATAAGGAAGGATTCATTGTGCCTGAGCCAGAATTGATGCAAGAAACTATGGTGAGCAAAGGTAAAAGTGAGGTAAGTCATAACAAAATGGTGAATGAATAATATAAACCTCGTGTCCCATATCCTAACGATACAAGGAAAGATCACTCAGAAGAACAATTCAGTAAATTCCTTAAACTTTTGAAAAAAAATTACATATTAACTTACCGTTTATTGAAGCTTTGTCGTAGATGCCAAATGCAATGAAATTTTTAAAAGAGCTTTTAGTAAATAAGAAAAAGTTAGACGAAGCATTGCATGTAGAGCTAAACACAGTCTGCTCAGCTATTCTACAAAATAAGCTACCCCAGAAATTGAAAGATCTAGGGAGTTTTACAATCCATTACGTAATCAGTAGTTTAGATATAAGTCATGCATTAGCTGATTTAGGGGCTAGTATTAATGTCATGCCTTACAAAATGTTTAAGCAACTAGGTCTTGGGAAACCTAAACAAACCAGGATGAGCATTCAATTGGCAGATAAAACTATAAGATTTTATAGGGGTATTATTGAATATGTACTAGTGAAAGTAGATAAGTTCATATTTCCCATTGATTTTGTTGTTCTAGGCATAGAGGAGGATAATAACACCCCTTTGATTTTAGGGAGGCTCTTTTTAGCAACTGTTAAAACAATTATTGATGTTGGCATAGGTGAGCTCACGCTTCACGTAGGAGACGACACGATCACCCTTCAAGCTCATAATTCTGGCATCACATCGAACATTAAACGTAATAGTCCACACTAATCTACTAAAACTGACAATATGACTTTTCAGAAATTGAGCTTCAAAGAAGTTCATGAGCCATGTTCCGGCAATGATATAGGACACACTCATGAAGAACGAAGGCTACGGATAGAGGAGCTAGACAAATAGTGAGCACGCAAACCGAGAACACATGATAAATCAAAACTACGCCAAAACAAGGCTGATACCTCTCCAAATAAACTTAAGGTTGATATAAGGTGTTACTAGATGCCACAGATCCTCATATCGTCACTACCACACCGAATGAGGAAATCCCTCTTACGATACTCAGTATTTTTCCATTCGGTAGGGTGGAGGTGAGTCACCCCAAGTTCGGCACTTTTAAGGTAAACAACACCCGATTAAAACACTATTTTGATGAGATTGATAGTAGGAATGAGGAGTATAAACTCCTCGAACCACCCTGACCATTTACTACAGAGGTAAGTCGAGCTTAGACTATAAATAAGCGCTTCTCGGGAGGATATCCTAGCACTAACATATTTCAGTTTCTTTATTTTTAATTTCTAACACTATAAATCATTAACTTTATATTTGAATTGCAAAGTTTTTCAGCACACACGGCCAGGCACATGGGCGTGCCTAAAGCCGTGGCCAAATAGGAGAAGAGACACGGTCGTGCGATATGGCCGTGTGGAAGCAGGATATGATTTCCTCAAAACACGGGATGCGATAAATCCCCATTGTCGTGCGACATGGCCGTGGGTGAACTTGATAGGTGAACACGGGTGTGGGAATAGAAAAACACGGGCGTGCCAGGGGTAAGGCTCGACTCTATTTCTTTGACACAGGGGTGAGACACGCCCGTACCGTTAAGCCGTGGACAACAATACATGGGTGTGGTACCCTAACACGTGGGCGTAGGAGAAGCGAACAAAGCTAGGCATGATCGTACGACATGGCCGTGTGCTACACACGCCCAAGACACACGGGCTTGGGATATTAGCCAGGCATGACCTAAATCGCAAAATTTGAAAAACACGGGCTCACCTTCAGAGTACACGGGCATGGCCCTAGGCTGTGTAGCCCTCCCCTATATAAGCAAACCACTATTCATCTTCTCCCCCCTTTCAAAACCCTAGCCACAATCTCCCCTTCTCCACTCCCTAACCCCTATTCTGGCCACCATTCCCCAGATTCTCATTTCCCCAACCCCCAAACCATCCTAAAATCCACTCCCCCTACATTAATCCTCACTTTCCCATCTCTTTTCCCTCCCTTTTCCCTCCACACGGCTGTACCCCTATGCCACACGCCCGTGCTCGCCTATAACACGCCCGTGCCTACCTTACAGCAGCTTTTGGTTCATTTTCTCACCCTTGTTTTTCCAATCTGTGTTGCTACATTGGTATTCTTTATGCCTTACACATATATTGTTACTGTTACAAATTTGTTCTAAATAATTTAGGAATATGCTTTAGTATTTTCTATATTTGAACTGTTAAAGCTACTAAATAGCATATACTAGTTTTAGGATGCTTAACTGCTGATGCATCTTTGATTCCAGTAAATGTTTCTGAATAGTTATATAAATTTTTCACTTCTCGCTTGATATCGTTAAATGTTAACACATCTTGGAACTACTGTCATAAGATTATATCAATGGTCATACATTTTCAGATACATCATGTCATCATCCAGAGGCAAGAAGGCTGCGGTCCCATCATCAAAAAGATGTAGGGGACTGGGTTCTTCCTCAGTACGTGCTCTAGTCGAAGTTTGACACCCGTTCATTGAGTTTTCGCAAGCTTCGTAGGAGGAGCTATTTCAGATACTACGCGCACGATGCCTCACTACAGGTCATTGCATCGATTGGGCTACCGTGGAGCAAGTCCAGCTAGCTGATGCCATCCACGCCCTCCTGTCCACACACCCATCGGAACGATTCTTCGCTATTACCGAACCCACTTATTTAGAGCTAACTTTAGAATTATGCTCTACTTTTCATCTACAGGTGGTGATTGCGAACAATGACGACCCCAGCACCATTCAATTCCGATTAGGCGGTCTAGTTCATACGATGAGTGTCCCAGAGTTTGGAGTCGCTTTGGGACTTTACACTGATGAGTTTATGGAGGAGGAGGACATGAATGCACTACCACGCAATATCCACATTTCTCTCTCCTTATGCTGGAAGGCTTTGGCACAACTCTCTTCCACCTATGACCCCAGTTGCTCGAAGGCCTCAGCTCTCGCCCCTCCCTTCCTTACGCTATCTCCATGCCATATTGGCACACACCTTGACAGGAAGGAGAGAGAGCACCGGCTTTGTCAACACCCACGACGCCTACTATTTATGGTGCATGGCGAATGCACGCGTAGCTGACTTGGCATACTTCATCGCTTTCGCCATTTGCCATCAGACCAAGCGGCATCGGAAGGGAGTAATCTTTATCAGCCCCTATGTGACACGCCTCGCCAGACACTTCGACCTCCTTAACACCATGGCCTAGTCATCAGTGCTTACACTGATAGGTCAGATGTCCCTACAGGGCATCACGACTATGTTACACATGAGGATGATCGAGCGCCAACGTGGGACCGATCCTCCTCAGTACTGTCTCACTCATGTCATTGACGAGGAATATCTTGAGGACGTTCCTGATGATGTCCCCCCACAGCACAAGGAGCCTTCTACCACGCCACCTAGGGAGCGGCCAGTTCATGTGGCTGCTTTTTGGCCTACCTTTCTGACCGACTTGCTCACTTCAAGCAGTATTGCACTACATAGTTCGAGATGATTCACGAGCGAGATCGGTGACGTGATAGAAAGATGGACAACATGCAGGCCATGATGCAGCAGCTGTGCCAGCACTTTCACATCACCGCTCCAGCGCCACCACCTTAGGGCCCCGCTTACGAGGATCATTGAATCCTCCTATCTTTTTTATTTTTATTTTTATTCTCATTTCAATTTTATTATTTTCTTTTGAAAGACATATCTATATTAGTAAATTTTACTTCCTTCATTTTTCTGGTATTTCTAACAAGTAATCCCACTACGCTCTCTTCTACACCCACTCTTAATAAGCTCTTCATGATTCTACAGTCTTCCAAGCAAAGCTGCTAGGAATATTTTACAGAATGAGCAAACAAATAGGGAACAATACCCCACGAGTGCCATGTTCAACGACCCAATTTCTTCATCTAGCCAAGAACAATGGCAGCTACCACTTTCCCCAAACACTCTAGCCTTAGAATCAAGCTCCGCATCCATATAACAGGGAGTTTCACCTCTTTCCCTCTTATGATTTTCTTTATTTTGAATATTCTATCTTTGTACATTGAGGGCAATGTACATCTTAAGTGTGGGGGGGTGAACATGAACATGATGCCTAACTTTTTGCATTATTCTCAAATCCTTGAATTTGGTCTTGTGCTTAAGTTATTTTCTCATAATATTGATCGAATGAATTTTAATTGATCTATAATTATTGTTGATAAGTCATGAATTAGATCATGGGAATTATGTATGATTACTTGATTATAGAACATTAGAGAATCGAGCATGATAAATTCATATTTTGAGAACTAAAATTTTTAGATTATTTTCCTAAATTGAGGTATTATCTTGAAATCTTAAGTATACAGGAATGACATCACAAACCCAAATTTTTGGTGAGATTTTTTAGCCTTTTGAGCATATAGCTTTCTTTCTTGCTCACTTCTTTTGTAGTTTGAGTATGTCAACATTGAACTGTTATTCTAGAACTTGCTTCGATTATACATGTCGAGATCACACGTATGATTTGATATACTAAGATGATAAAGACATTTAGGATTTAACCGATTTACTCCATAAAAAGTCGTCCCACATAATTAAACCCTTAGTGAACCCCCTTGAGCCTACTAACCCTTTTCATTGAGTAACCCTTATCATTAACCCATTAACCTATTATTGTTGAAATCCTCTTACTTAATTTAATTTTTTTATAGAGATTAAATTTAATATTGTTACCTTACTATGTTCACCATTTTTTGTTACTGAATAATGAAGTATGATTTCTATATTATATTAACTTGATTTGTTCTTAAAAAAAACAACAACTCAGTATTATTATTGTAATCCTCAGCAAGCTAAAGTTTTCATGAAAAAAAAAAGAGAGCTCATGTAATATAGTTCTAGATATTTGTTTTTGATTCAGTAATTAAGTTTTTGATAGTGGGGTAATATATTGAAATTATCTCGATTCTAACCTTTTTCTTTTCAGCTTGTATCCATACCCGTAACCTAAACCCTATTACAACCATGCAAAGACCTTTTGATTTGTGTATCATATCATTTACAAGTGGTGGAGATTTGATTTCCTTGCAAGCCTATGGTAATAACTTCTCATGTTAGACATGCTTAATCTTGAACCTTAAACACTTTGAGTGATTTGAGTAAATCTTTAGTGAGGATGTCATCTCTTGTATATTTAGGACTAAAGTTAAGTACTTAGAGGAAGGAGATTACCTATGATTTTATTATCAAAATATTCGATTTAGATTGTTTGAGGCTTTTAATATCCCTACAGTTGAATTCTCACTGTATGGTTTTCTGTGGAATAATTTATAACATTATTAGTAATGATTATATGATTGAAAGGAATGAATTCTAGCAGTAAATGAGAGTTTTTCTTGAGGACAAGAAAATGCTTAAGTGTGGGGGTATTTGATAAACGCCAAATTATACATATTTTTACCCCAAATACTTAGCATATTTATGGATGTTTATTACTAGATTTGTGGATTTTGGTGCTCTTATTTCGGTTAATTCATGTTTTGTACTCAGGAGAGCACCAAGAGTCAAAAGGAGCCAAAAACAAGCAAAAAAGGGACAAAACAAACCAAATCAAGAAGATGACATGGCCTAAGCCTTGCCACACGGGCAGCTCACACGCCCGTGTCTTTCGAGGGTGTCGACCAAGGCTTTCACAATTTACACAGCCTAGCCATTGGCCCATACGGTTGTGTGCAATTTAACAGATTGAACATGGCCTGGCAATCACGTCACATGGCCGTGCCACACGGGCGTGTCCCTTTTTCAAGAAGCTGTATTTTACACGGAAAAGGATACTTAGGGAGGAAGAAAGCCAATCCAAAGCCTATATAAACACCTTAAGTATGACTTAGAAAGGGGGTCTCCCTCTAAAACTTTTCTAGAGTATAAAACCACAAGCCGGGAATTACTTGAGGGAAGCCAGACGATCCATCCCAAAAGCCGGAGCTACTCCAAGATTAAAGATCTCTCTTAGAATTCCTTCAGGGGTTTTAAAGTTTTCTTTATGTTTTGTTATTTTCATACTTTTAAGATGTACTCTTATTTTATTATGAACTAAACCCCTTAGATACCTAAGGGGGTTGAAACCTATGATGGATCTTGTTATTATTCTCTGAACTGTATGATAAATACTTGATTTGTTCTTAATGATTTGTTCTTAATGCTTTAGTTACTATTTCGGGTATTAATTCATGATTTGATGTGCTTATGCAGAGGAGCAAAGGTCCCTGTCTAAGAGTAGATTTGGCATAATTAAGCTGAGTTGATCGAATGCCTAAAAATAGGGTTATGAGATTTTGCCAGATTAGGGTGAAACCTAATATGGGAGTCCATAGATCGATTTACTGTTTCCCTAAGGGTTTTAATTAAGAAAGAGATTTCAATTAATTCAATTGAGGGTTAGATGTTATTAGTTTCGAAAGAGATAATAATATAGGTTAGGGAGTCTCACGGATCAAGTCAAGTGAATAAATCGTCTGGTTTAGAGTCAGATAACAAGTTAAATCTAGGTGGATTCCTTCTTGGGTGTCGTCTTTATCAATTACTTTTCTTCAAGTCTTTTTCCAAATTTTCTTTTTTCTTTAGTTTAATTAGTTAATTAGTTTGGTTAATTAGTTTAATAAACAACCCCTCTTTATTTCTAGGTTAAATAATAAAAAGATAGTTATTACTAGTACTTTTGGTTCCCTTAGGTACGTTATCCCGGTCTTGCCATTACTATACTACTGTTTGATAGGTGTGCTTGCCTTTTTGTCGTGATAATAGTTAGTCTAGGTTTTATCTTCATTTTAAATATTTATTACTTGTTACGAATCACGCGATCACTTACTAGTAAACAGGTTCAGATATTGGCTTCTCATTGTTTCTTCTAGCTCCCATGTAGCCTCTTCCACACCATGCCGATGCCATAAGACTTTTACCAAAGCCACATCTCTATTTCTTAGTTGTTTAACCTCACGAGCCAAAATCTTGACCTATTCCTCACCATAGGTCATGTCCGGTCTAATTTCAATCTCCATCAGTAAAATCACATGAGAGGGATCTGATCGATATCGTCTTAACATAGATACATGGAACACATCATGAATCTTTTCTAGTTCTGGTGGCAGTGCCAAGCGATAGGCTAATGGTCCAACTCTTTCAGTGATCTCGTATGGTCCGATAAATCGCAAGCTCAGTTTGTCTTTTCAGCCAAACGTCAATACCTTTTCCCATGGAGATACTTTCTAGAATACTCTATCTCCAATTTGAAATTCGATCTCTTTTCTTTCCAGATCAGCATATGACTTTTTCCTATCCAATGTCGCTTTTAAACAGTCACGTATCACTTTAACCATTTCTTCAGTTTCCTTGATTAGATCAACTCTGTGAATCTGATTCTCCTTGAGTTTCATCGAATATAATGGAGTTTAGCACTTTCTGCCATACAAGGCCTCGTAAGGTGCCATCTTCAAACTCATGTGAAAGCTATTGTTGTAGGCAAGCTCTACCAATGGTAGGTATTTTTCCCAGCTGGCCTGAAATTTAAGGATGCAACATCGCAACATATCCTCCAGAATCTAAATCATCTGCTCAGACTAATTATCGATCTGCGGGTGAAAAGTTGTACTAAAGCTCAACTTTGTACCCAAGGCTTCTTGTAACTTCTTCCAGAATCTCAAAATGAATCTTGAGTCTCTATCTAAAATAATCGCTAGCGGTACCCCGTGTAATCTCACAATCTCAGATATATACAAGTCAGCCAACTTGTCAATTGAATAATCTGTCCTTACCGGAATAAAATGAGCTGACTTTGTCAACTTATCAACCACAACCCATATAGCATCTTTCTTTTTCGGGGTGAATGGTAATCCTGTCACGAAGTCTATAGTGATTCTGTCCCATATCCATTTAGGGACCATCACAGGCTGTAGCAAACCAGAAGGTACTTGATGTTCAGCCTTAACTTGCTGGCATATCAAGCATTTCAATACGAATTTGGAGATGTCTCTTTTCATGCCATTCCACCAGTACATTTTCTTTAAATCATTGTACATTTTGGTACTTCCAGGATGAATAGACAAACGGCTATCATGTGCCTCTTGCAAAATTTTCTGAATAATTTCATTATTCTTCAGTATGAAAACTATGTCTCTGAACATCGAACATCTATCGGGGACTAACCTAAAAATCTGATTCAATGCCCGACTCACATTGAGCTATTTTAGCTTGCAAGATACTATCATTAGTCTGAGCATCATAAATTTCCTAAAGAAATGTCAGTCTAACCCTTAACTCTGCCAAGACCGAACCATCATCAAACAACGCCAATCGAGTGTTCATGGCCCTCAATGCAAATAAAGATTTTCTGCTCAATGCGTCGGTGACCACATTCGCCTTTCCGGGATTATAATCGATGATCTGCTCGTAGTCTTTAATTAATTCTAACCATCTTCTCCATCTCAGATTCAATTCTTTTTGAGTCATTAAACACTTCAAACTCTTGTGGTCTGTGAATATACGACAAGTCTCACCATATAAGTAATGCCTCAAGATTTTCAAGGCAAAAACAATGGCGACAAGCTCTAAGTCATGCGTCGAATAATTCTTCTCGTGTAGCTTCAAATGCCACGAAGCATAGGCTATCACTTGCCATCTTGCATAAGTACACAGCCCAACCCATTTAAAGATGCATCACTATAGACCACAAACTCTTTTCTCGTCTCAGGCAATACTAAAACTGGAGCTTCAGTCAGCAATGTCTTCAACTTTTCGAAACTCTACTGGCACTTCTCTGTCCATTCAAACTGAACATCTTTCTTTAGTAACCTCGTCATCGGATTCGCGATCATGGAGAATCCTTTCACAAATCTTCAGTAGTAACCGGCTAAGCCCAAAAATCTTCTAACCTCGGTTACATTTTTAGGTGGATTCTATTCAACAATTACAGAGATTTTACTTGGATCAACTCGGATGCCATCACCTGAAACAATATGACCCCAAAACCCTACTTCTTGGAGCCAAAATTCACTCTTGCTGTAACACCCCTATCCCGCATCCGTCGCCGGAATAGGTAAAGGGGCATTACCGGACTTGAAACTCATATCAGAACAGTAAAAATTTCTAATATTTTTTTTCTTTTAATAAAGAACATTCCTTTAGGTAAATACTAAAGACAGTCAAGGATACAATTTAACTTCTATAAGTACACATTCAAAAGATGCCATTTTCGCATGGCTTATATAAATTAACCAAAATATTCTTCAGCCACTGGTCTATTCTTTGCATGCCATAAATTAATTCAAAACATAACAGTAACAAGCAGTGGATAGTGATAGTGTGACCACTTGCTGACGATCCCCGAGCCTGTAGCTTCCAAATGAGATCTATAAAACAGAGGAAACAAAGTAAACGGAGTAAGCATTACAATGCTTAGTAAGTTTTAAGCAGTGTCAACAGATAACAATCAAATTATAACATAGTTGTTCGTATTTTTATTTCACTCTTCCTTCGGGCATACCATCC
Organism: Gossypium hirsutum; assembly: GCF_007990345.1. Classification (NCBI taxonomy): domain Eukaryota; kingdom Viridiplantae; phylum Streptophyta; class Magnoliopsida; order Malvales; family Malvaceae; genus Gossypium; species Gossypium hirsutum. The sequence continues at coordinate 74,392,646 of NC_053435.1, forward strand.
CTTTACCGAATATGCACATCTCATCATATATAATAGGCAGATAAACTTTCACATAAAATTGAGCTTATGTGACATAGATATATTGTATGATTTCACATAACCCCTCACACTAATCCGATGTCACATAATCATAGGAATAGTCTCATAGATTGCTCACGTATGCATCACATAACTACCTTATAATTTAGTTCAAATCAAGCTCACATATAAACTTGGAGTACATACCTGTTCAACCTTTCGTATTGAATATATTTATAAGCAATTCTTATTGCGAAGTCTTATAGCTTTAAACTCTACTCGGATTATCGGCGAGACCTTTAGCTCAGATGAAATCTCCACACAAATTCAGCGGGTCTTAACCCAGACATAGTCACCACATATGGTCATCTGGTCTTTAATCCCAGGTTTACATCATAGAGTTTCATGCATATTTATTCACATGTTACAACATTCACATCGACTATCATATCTTTAATTCATTTACCTCATCAAATATCTAATAAAACACACCTTCTGTCGTCTGTCATTTGGCCACAATATATATATACACATCTCATACATATCTCACATTAGCCATTCGGCTTCGCCACATATATACACTTCCACGTTTATCACATTAGCCATTCTACCTTATCACACATATGCATGTTCACATTCATCACATTGGCCATTCGGCCTTATCACACATATGCATGTTCACATTCATCACATTGGCCATTCGGCCTTATCACACATATGCATGTTCACATTCATCACATTGGCTATTCGGCCTTATCACATATATGCATGTTCACATTCATCACATTGGCCATTCGGCCTTATCACACATATGCATGTTCACATTCATCACATTGGCCATTCGGCATTATCACACATATGCATGTTCACATTCATCACATTGGCCATTCGGCCTTAGCACATATATGCATGTTCACATTCATCACATTGGCCATTCGGCCTTATCACACATATGCATGTTCACATTCATCACATTGGCCATTCGGCCTTAGCACATATATGCATGTTCACATTCATCACATTGGCCATTCGGCCTTATCACATATATACACATTCACATTCATCTCATAAAATCCTAAATCAAAATATAAATTTTCATGTATTCACATCACAATTATCCAAATATACTTCACATACCACATATACTTTCATGTATACACTTTGTCTTGGCTGAATCTACATCTATCATTTTCCAATGAATAATTCAATTTCATGCCATACTATCATTTCATATTCGAACACTTATAAACTTACAATTTCACAAATTTTAATATCAAAGATCCATCTAACACTCATATATCATTTTACAATATCACAATTTAGAATTCACGTATGGGTTTAATCAATAGCTTATGAGCAACTAAAACAAGTTTTATCCATGTTTACAACATAACCACAAATTCTCTACAAACTGTTTTCCTGAGCAACAGTCGTTAAATTATTTGTAACTGGGGCTACGAAATTCCAAATTATGTGCCGTTAATTTTCCATGAAAATAGACTCGTATACCCTCTATCCACAAAATTTTCAGAATTTTTGGTTTGGCCAATCAATACCAGATTTTTCTTAAAGTTTCCCCTATTTTACTGCTTGACTACTCTGACTACTCTTCACTAAGAATTTAATTTCTCATTGTACCGAATTCAAAATATGTTTTCGTTTATTTTTTTTTGAAACTAGACTCATTAAGGAGTCTAAGCATATAATTTTATCTTATATTCATTTTTGTACGATTTATAATGATTTTCCAAATACTGAACAGGGGATTTCGGAGCCATTCTGACTCTGTCTCACACAACTTTGAAAATCTCATTATCGGCAACCCCTTTACTTACATGATTTCTTTTATACGAAACTAGACGCATCAAGCTTTAATTACATAATTTATTCAACCTTTAACTCAACTCCCACAATTTATGGTAATTTTTCCAAAAGACGCTACTGCTGCTGTCCCTAGCAGATTTATACAATTTACTCTGTAAAGTTCTCATTCACATATTTAAAACATAATATCATATATGCCGTCATTTAGAAAAGTCATTGACCTTAACGTATATACATAATTCATACTCATCCTGTTTTAAAACTTAAAACTTACAAAGGAATCAAACTCAATTACTTAAGAACTTACTTTATTTATTTGAGCAACTGCGGATAGGCTACTCGACGGCTTTCTCTTTCCCCTTATCTGATTTAGATCCTCTTTGCTCATGAGCTTAATTAAAACAAATGAATTTGTTTCATTACTTATTCAACATTACTTATTTAATAGTCACAGTTGATAATCGTATAACTTCAGTGCATAATGTGTTTATGAAATATACCATGACTAACTTTTATGTTTATTTCACTAATACCTAATTTACATGCACAAACAAGAATTCACATTACTTGCCATTATAAATGGAACCTAGATAGCCAATTACCATGGCCAAACATACAGCCACTTATATAAATAACACAAAGTGATACAAATTTATTTTTACCATTACAAATCATAAAAAAAAATGACCAATGCATACGACGTCAACAATATATATACATACCAAATACCTATATTGCATACTTATCAATATGAACTTAAAGCCCTATCCTAATATTCATGTATATATTATCCACCGTTTCCAAACCAATTCATCAATGCAATCATACCATTACAAATCAACTTAAAATAACCATATCTAATAATCAAATACCTATAGCATTGCACATTTCTCACATAGCAAGTAGAACTAAATTCATTATTAATATATATATATCTAAACACTTAACTACAAGATTTAATCACCATTATCAAATCATAAAACAGCTTATAACCATCATCTATATTTACTTCACATAAACCGAAATAACCATTACATCATCTTTAATACACTTAGCATTTTAGCCATTTAATCAAGCCAAATCTCAAGACCATTCCATCACACAAATTATACCATAAATCATACTTACAATTTAAGTTAATACATGACCGAAAATCACCATCATTAACATCGTTATCTAACCAAAACCAAAACACATCTATCATCCGTATACCAAGCTTACCAAAACAAACTACTATGAGTTTCAAGCTTATTGACCGAATCTCAAACCTCAAAATTCTAAGTTTAATCTATGGGATAAGTAGAGTTTGAACTAATCATCTCAAACATGCATAGATTTTCAAGAATCATTCAATACATACCTCATTCTAGCCATCTTCTAAGCCAAAAATCAAAGCAACCAAACTTTCTTCTCCCTCTCTTTAGGCTACGGCAATGGAGGACAAGGATGAACCAACTTTGGTTTCTCCTCCCACTAACTATTATCTAATATCTTTTTTTTAATACTTATTTCCTATTATAAAACCATGTAGTCATTATAATATTAATACAAAATGCATATATTTTGTATCCCATACCATCATGGCCGGCCACTTCCTCTAAAGTGGGGAATTTGACATGCAAGCCCAAATTTTTGAATACATGTTCTATTAGATCACTTTATATATTTACCTAACCTATTTTACCAATGTTTCACATAAGTCCCGTTTCAAAATTTCACATACAAATGGCAAAATTAATGCTTGAAATTTTTTTTACACATGCATTTACTCACATCATGAACATAGAATATAACTTTCAATTATTTATAAAACTCGGTTTCGTGGTCCCGAAACCACTTTTCGACTAGCGTCTACTTAGGACTGTCACACTTGCTAAACTTAGCATACAATTGCTTTTCCCGTAAAGTCTACAACACAATCCTCAAATGCTTTGCATGCTCCATCTCATCCTTGGAATAAATCAGAATGTCATCAATGAACACAATGACAAACTTGTCCAAGTATGGTCAAAAGATACTATTCATTAGGTCCATAAATATGCCCGATGCATTTGTTAACCTAAACGGCATGACAAGAAATTCATAGTGGCTATACCTCATTTTAAAAGCTATCTTTGGCACGTCCAACTCCTTAACTCACAATTGATAGTAGTCGGATCTCAGGTCTATCTTAGTGAATACAGTAGCTCCCTTCAACTGGTCGAACAAATCATCAATCCTTTGCAAAGGATACTTATTCTTGATAGTCACCTTGCTCAATTACCGGTAATCTATACATAGCCTCATTGAACCATCTTTATTCTTTACAAATAATACGGGAGCACCCTAAGGCGAAAAGCTTGGCCTTGGAAAACCTTTCTCCGTCAGCTCTTGCAACTATGCTTTTAATTCTTTCAGCTCGGTTGGTGCCATCCTATATGGAGCAATAGAAATAGAAGCTATCCCTGGCACCAGTTCAATACCAAACTCTATCTCTCTTTCAGGAGGAAATCTGAGTAATTCATCTAGAAACAAATCTGGATATTCACATACTATTGGCATAGACTCAATCTTAAACTCTGTTTCCTTAGTATTTAGTACAAAAGCAAGGTAGGCTTCGTACCTTTTTCTCATATATTTTTGAGCAACAATTGTTGTGATTACAACCGATAGTGTATCCAATTCTCTTGAAACAACATGTAGAACCTTACCATCTAGGCACTTCAATTCAATATACTTGCTACCACAGTTTACAATTACATCATGCAGGGCTAACCAACCCATGCCAAGTATTACATCAAACTCATTAAATGGCAATAACATAAGGTTAGCCGAAAAACAATGACCCTGAATCATCAAAGGACAATTCTTACAGAATTTATCAACCAGTACTGACTTGCCTAATGGGTTTGACAGTCTGATTATAAATTTCGTAGGTTCAATGGATATATTCATACTAGACACCAATCTTATGCAAATGTATGAATGCGTTGACCCCGGATCAATTAAGGTAACAACACTAGTATTAAAAAGAGAAAAAGTACCCGTGATAACGTTAGGAGCAGAGGCTTCCTCTCGAGTGCGTATTGCATACATTCTTGCTGAGGCTCGAGTCTCTGATTTCATGGTGTCTTTGTCCACAACTCGACTGCCACTAACACTTCCAAGATACTACGGATCATGGAATAAGACCACTCAATTTCGGGTTTACTTCCACCTCTTTATCGGTTCACTTTGGGCCGTCTTTGAGGAAGTGGTCAAGAGAACCACATCTATAACACGCACCGGTTTTCATCTGACACTCTCCGAAGTGAAATTTATTGCATTTTTTACACTTCGACTTTTGGTTATCTACACTCCCCACACTAGTCACCATCAGGGAGGAAGACTTCTGATTACATTGTTTGGAGCCTCTCGCTCTACCTGAATATCCTACCAATGAAGTGGAGCGTTCATGTTGGCTCCTCGATTTCTTTGTGAGAAATGAGAGCCTCTTACCGCTAGATCTCTTGCTTGTAACTTGAGCTTATCTCTTAGATTGCTTCCATTCATTATTGAGCTCCTTAGCTTTCTTGGCCCGATTAGCTAATGCAGTAAACTCTCGTATCTCAAGGATCCCAATCAACAACTTGATTTCCTTATTCAGACCTTCCTCGAAGCGTTTACACATTTATGGCTCTGTTTGAACCCATTCAGTCACATACTAACTTAGCCTTACAAACTCCCTTTCGTATTTCGATATAGTCTTATTTCCTTATTTGAGTTCCAAGAACTCCTTCTGTTTCAAGTCTAAGAACCTTTGGCTGATGTATTTCTTCTTAAACTTGACTTGGAAAAATTCCCAAGTGACGTTTTCCTTTGGCACCACTGAAGATACGGTCTTCTACCAGTGGCATGCAGTATCCTTTAGGAGTGACACGGCACACTTTAAACACTCCTCAAGTGTGCACGATAATTTTTCCAATACTCGTATAGTGCTCTCGAGCCATAAATCAGCTCGTTCAACATCATTATCAATCTAAGCTCTAAATACCTCAGCCCTGTACTTTCTAAGCTTGTCTATAGGGGCTTTCCCAATTCTTACAGGTGCCACACCTCGTGGCACTTCCTCATCAAGTTGGTTAGGGGGCAGGGGAGGTCCTAGTATGTTGGGGCGATTCCTCAAATAATCCCCAAACCACTCATCAATCATGTTAAAGAAGGCGGCCCTGGCCTCTTTCCGACCTTCAGAGATAGGCCTTCTACTATAGCTAGAAACAGCTCATTGTACGGAAGCTGGAGCATGGCTCTCGGCTCCCTCAGACTCATCTTGTTCTTGATTGGAAGACATTTACAATATTAAAAAATAATTAAACAGTTAGGAGATATCACACTATCAACGTTCATATAATGGCATGTATAGCTAAATTCGATGCACTCTACGGTAATCCTAGAACCGACTAAACTGTAGCTCTGATACCATTAAATGTAACACCCCTTACCTGTACCTGAGACCGAGACCAGTAATGAGGCATTACCAGGCACGTACTTGAATATTTTTGGGAAATACGAGTCATAAAATTTCGTTCCAATTTGAAATCAATCCAATAGCATCTTGGTGTCTCTATTATGAGCCAACGAGGCTTAAACATACATTGAAATTGATCCGGGACTAAACCAAAGACCTAATAAAAATTTAAGAAAAATTCTGAGTTAAAGTCTTACATGCCCGTGTGCAAACATTGCACATGCCCATTTGCTTTGGGACACGCCTGTGTCCCCTACCCGCGTGGAATTAATTGAATTGATTTTCTACTTCGAACCTACAGGGGTTTTCACACGGCCAAGCATACGCCTGTGTCTCAGGCACGTGTTCTTCACACAGCCTTAACACGCTCGTGTAGTCACCTGTGTCCAAAAAATTGAGCAGTATGTTTATGACGTTAGCATACATTTAAGGGGACACGGCCAAGACACACCCCCGTGTGTTAGGCCATGTCCTCCACACAGTTGAGACACACGGTCGTGTCTCTACCCGTGTGTTTACTATCATGCATTTTGACTTAAAATTTTAGGTGCAAGGGACACACAGTTATGCCACACGGCCATGGGCTGGTCCATGTGTCACACACGGTCTAGACACACGCCCGTATGTCTACCCGTGTGGACAGTGTTAGGCTATTTTCAAGCATTTGGTCACGGTCTAACATATGTTCTCACTTATAGGATTGCATAACATATAGCCAGGCCTAATTATACTCTCAAATGACCTCGATAAACCTCATTGCATGTAAACCTCATTTCATCGGTCTTACACATGCTAGGATTATATCTCTTGTATCAAGAATGTCTATTCCTTATAACACATTCAAGACTAGCTCATTATTATAACTCATTGCCAATTATGGTCTAGCCATCCCATGTAATACGATCATGTTACATGTGTATCTACTTGTGATACGCCATGTTCATTCATCTCAATAACATTAGAACACAAATATGCACAATTATGTAGGTCATACCTTATAACAAAATGAGCCAAATCCTATGGCCATATACATGTCGACATGTACACCTTACAAGCCTTCATATTGGCTATTCAAATAACACATATTACAAAATTAACAAAAGCCCTATACATGCCATTGAACAAAATAAGAGTATCTATATACCAAAGCTAGACAAGATGATAGTGTGTTGACTCTCCAATCGTCTTCCAATCTTCGTGAGTCCACGAGCTCTGTAAGACAAGAAAAATAGAGGGGTAAGCATTTACATACTTAGTAAGCCCAAATAATTGGAAAATAAACTTACCGATTTGTTTAGCATGCAACCATATTAGGCAAATAAACCAACAAGTATGGAATGGTTTCTCTATCACATGCACTCCATTAACAAGTTAGTCACATAACATCACACCATGTAACTTACCTAAGATGAGCTCATCATTCAAAGTTTTCATTTTTGTATCACATATTAATCTCGTTGAGTTACTCAGAAAATCTCGGTAGATTATCCATTTACCATAAAGTCATAAGAGTGATCATTTCATGTATGTACTTCTGCGAACCTCACATCTTACGGTGGGATTACCAGTCTACGCTAAATCTTTCGTAATGTAAATTCATAAGGTGATGTCGAGATTACCAGTCCAGGCTAAATCCCTTATAGCGAAAAACACCCTCAATGAGCACGGATCTGAATTACTAGTCCAGTCTATATTTAGACACTAATCGGATTACCCATCCAGGCTAAATCCACAGTGCACACATATTCTTCGAGAGGCTCGATCACTCAAGAAGCAACCGTCTGGGCTAGATCCTTTTATAATTTTAGATCAACGGGTTACCCGTCCGGGCTAAATCCATTTCTGCAACACATACAAGATCTCAAGTAATGTAAGCCATGGTTTATCCATCGAATTTCCCTTTTTACTTCAACCGGGACATTTATTATCATATTATTATTGATGTATTTCATGGATTTTCATGCCACCATTATAACTAAATATCATGCATTCATAACACAAGTAATTAGGCATATTAAATAGTTTACTTAAAGTTATTCGAACTTACATCGTATTCGTCTCGGTTTCACGTTTCGGTTATTCCGAAACCTTTCGTTTTCCTCGATCGACTTTCGAAATTTGCTCATCGGGGTCTATAACAATAAAAATGAATCATCAATACCTCACATTATTCTTTTTGAGCCTAAATTTCACCCCCAGACAAAATGACCGTTTTGCCCCTAACCTTTCACATTTTTACGATTTAGTCTCTAGTCTAGTATAATAAAAATGCATACAATTTCTACCTTATCCAAGCCTAGCCAATTGTTCTTTCCTCTTATGGTAGCCCACATTACTCTGTTATTTCACATTTTTACCACATATTTTACACCTTTTACAAAAAGGTCCTTTTAGGGGTTTTTCATGAAAATCACCTAGAAAAAGATGTTTAAGACACATACAACTTTCATTTTCCTCCATAAAACATCAAAGAATAAACACGCCACACATGGGTCACGTTACAAACATGAACCCTAATTGAAAATATGGGTAGAAATGGAGAGAGTAAGCTACCAGTATTTCAAAAATATGAAGAACATTAGAAACGAGGTTTGAGAGCACTTACTATTGAGCTTGAAAATGTTGAAAACCTAGCTATGGTGGGCTTGAGAAATTTGGCTGGATGAGGGAGAAGAATGGCTGATTTTTGCCTTCATTTTCCCATTTTATTTCATTAATTAGCCAAATGACCAAAATGCCCTTAAGCCCTTTTTTTAAAATTTTATCCATACATGCCCATTTTTGTCCAAAAACTTAGAAATTAGGAAAATTGCTCTTTAAGACCTTCTAATTTATAATCTAAAGCAATTTCATACAAATTGCTTCTAGAATCCAAGTTTTGCAATTTATTCAATTTGGTCTTTATTTACCAGCTGGACACCTTACTCATAAATTTCCTCATGAAACTTTAACTCTTGCATATTTTCATATTCTAGACCTCATAATAATCATAAAATAAATATTTCAACATAGAATTTGTGGTCCTAAAACCACTGTTCCGACTAGGCCCTATTTTGGGATTTTACAGAATGTCTATGCTTTTGCACACGGGCTGGGACATGGGCGTGTCATGGCCATGTGAAGGACAAGGGCCAGGGACACGGGCGTGTGCCAGGCCGTGTGAAAACCCATGTAGGTGTGCATTTAAAATTATCTCCAAACGGGTGGAGGACACAGGCATGTCCTTGTTTGCTTAGGCCGTGTGAGACACACAGTTCATTAACACGACCATGTCGAAATGGCCAGACGGACGTGTGCCATGTTTTAAAGTCAAATTTTCTATAAATGGTATAAGGGCCTGGGTTGATCCCGAATAGTTTCCAATAGTCGATTTGGGGATCATAAGCCCATGATAGGAAGTTTAAAGTAGAAATTGAAAAAGTTTTAATTTGAACAGTGTTTTGGTGACTCGAAAATATTTGAAAGCATGAGATTTGTTAGGTAATGCCTCGTATTTCGGCCCGACGAAGGGTACAGGTGTGGGGTGTTACATTTAGTGGTATCAGAGCTATGGTTTAGTCGGTTCTAGGACTAACCTAACGAGAGTATGAGTCTATATGTAACACCCCACACCCATACCCTTCGTCGGGATGAAATATGAGGCATTACCTAGCTAAACTCGTGCTTTCATATATTTTTGAGTCACCAAAACTCCGTTCAAATTAAAAAATTTTCAATTTCTACTCTAAAATTTTTATCATGGGCCTATGATTCCTAAATTGACTATTGGAAACTATTCGGGATAAACCCGGGCCCTTAAACCATCTATAGAAAATTTATCTTTGAAACATGGCATACATCCATGTGGCCATTTTGTCATGGTCGTGTTGATGACACGTGTGTCTCGCACGGCCTAAGTAATACAAGGACACGCCCGTGTCTTCCACCCTTGTGGAGGAAATTTTAAATGCACACCTACAGGGGTTTTCACATGGCCTAACACACGTCCGTGTCCTTCACAAGACCATGACACGCCCCTATCCCATCCCGTGTGCAAAAACATGGACATTTTGTTTCTGATGTCAGCAACCCTAAAATGTCACATGGCCAAGGCATACACCCGTGTACTAGGCCGTGCCCTTTACATGGCTGAGACGTATGACTGTCTTTTCCCGTGAGTTTACTACCATGTATACTGACTTGAAAATTTTTACGTGCAGGGGACACACGGCCGGACCACATGCCCATAGGGTAGACCGTGTGTCACACATGTCCTAGACACACACCCGTGTGTCTACCCATGTGGACAATATAAGGCTATTTACCAAGCCTCCTTGTCACCCTTACTTACACAACCTACACATTAGCAACCAACACCAATACAAGGCTATCTCATGCAACCAAAGTAGCCATAATAAACAACATTCCATGTGTGCATTTTACTCATCAATGAAGATAACATCCTTGTATATAAATCAAAATGAATATTAGCCATAATTTGAGGCTTAATACAAAATGAGAGATTTATCCCAAGCCAACACATTTGGCCAAATAGATAATGACACAAAACACAAGTCTAGTTCCCTATACATGCCATATTAAAAAATATAAATCAAACTATACCGAATGCTTTGATTGATAGTGTGATAGATATCTCTAACTTTCGTTAATCCTTGAGCTAGATAGGCGACACTATAAGAAAATAGAAAATGAGAGGGAGTAAGCATAAAGCTTAGTAAGTTGCACATAAATGAATATACAACATAACTTTACCATTCATCAACAAGCTCATAACATACAATTAGACATAAGTAAAACTTATTTATCAGTATTCAATACACATCGTATATCAGAAAAATGGGCTCATATTCAATACATACCAAACAGGTACCTGTACCACTCACAACACAGTTATACTTTCCTCGTTAACTTGAAATCATAACTTTCACCGTTGAACCATTTGGAACACTATCAGATATTCATTATGCCTCAAACATGGGGTTAAAGTGCGAATGCCATGTCCCAGACATGGTCTTACACTGACATATCTCGTAGCCGATGCATGTCCCAAACATGTCTTACACTGACTTACGTCTCGAGGCCAACGCATGTCCCAGACATGTCTTATACTAGCACTCGTCTCAATGCCGATGCCATGTCCCAGACATGGTCTTACAATGGCTCTCATAATGTGGCTGATGCATGTCCCTGATATGTCTTACACTAGCTCACAGTAACCATATGTTATGGCATGATTATCCGATTTATTTCCTAGGTTCAAAAGGGAACTCTACTATCTCTATTACCATCATGCTTTCTCAATTACAGAATCAAGCAATTCATGCTATATTAAATTCAAGTACAATTCAAGACATACATTAACATTGTAGTTGTATTATTTACATACAACTTACCTGGGATTACAAAATGTGGCGACTAGTCGATTTAATCGATTTGCTTGGCTTTCCTCCGATTTAAGTTCGGATTTGGAGATTCTTAATCTATAATCTCAAAATGCACATATTTAGTCACTAAATAAAATTAAACAATAAAAAATTCAAGTCTTTGGTAAAATTACCATTTTACCCCTAGGCCTAAAAATTGTTTTTTTATCGAATTTCTTCATATCTTATGTAACATCTCGAATTAGGGCCTAGTCGGAACAGTGGTTTCGGGACCACAAATCTGATGCAAGAAAATTTATTTATTTTTTATATTTTTATGGTCTACCATTTCACGGAATGATTTCGTGAAAAATTCATTCAAAAATTTCGATGTTTGGGCACTCAATCTGGTCAAAAGGAGTAAACTGTAAAAAGTGCAAAAGTTGAGTTCTACATGTTAGAAGTATCAAATTGTTATGAAATTTTAAATGGGAGGTCCTTAAATGGTAATTAGACCATTGTATAACTTATTGGACAAAAATGACCTTGGATGGGTAAAATTTCAAAGAAAGGCAAAAAGGGTATTTTGGTCATTTAGGGGTAAAATGCATTAAAAGATAATTTTTAAAACCCAAATGTGTCCCTTTCTTCTTGCTTTAGCCGAATTTACCTAGGGCAGCCATGGTTAGGGTTTGGCCAAGCTTCCAAGGTAAATAGTAAGTGATTCCGAGCCCCATTTTTAATATTCTTTACATTTTTAAAATCCTGGTAACATGCTCTAGCTTCCAAGGTGAATGCTGGTGACGTGTATTCAGGCCTTCGTGCCCAATAGGCTTCGTGCCGGTAATTTGAGCAAAGTTTAAGTATTCATTACTATACGAATTCAAATTTAAATGAGATGATATGTTTAAAAGTGTACATACATGATGTTTATAGACTTGGTTAAGTCATTTTAATGTGTACTAATGAATGAATAAGAGCACTATGTGTGTGAATGATTAGAGGCACTGTGTGTGTGCGAATTCCTTTAATCGAGCACTATGAGTGCGAGATCGGTCAGTGGGCACTAAGTGTGTGAAGTGGAATTCATGTAAGACCTCGTCTGGGACGAAGGCATTGATTGAGATAGTGTGTAAGACCATGTCTGGGACATGGCATCGGCTCGATATGTGAGCATATGAAAGACCATATCTAGGATATGGCATTGTAAGAGCTATATGTGCTTAATGAGTATCCGTAATGATTTCGAATGATTCAACGGGTATCGTTAACAGTGATTAAATGTGCTAAATGAATTCAATGTTCAGGTATGTGGAAGTTGATTTTCTTTTGGAAATGAGTTAAGTTGAATATTGAGATGTGATAAAGTTATAAAGGATATTTATTGGGATTTTTGAGTATATGTGTACTTTCGGTTAGGTTACAGATTATACATGAATGAAAATGTGGGTTACAAATATGTGGGTTGATGATGTGAATTATACATGTTAATATGTGCTTAATATGTGTTTGAAATGCATTTGTGAATTAAATTAAGTGATTATTGCTTATGAAATCAATAATGAATTACAATTGCTATCGATGAGCTAATGTTTATATGAATATAATTCAATAAGAGGACGTTATCCGTAACTATGCATCGGTAGAAATTTTCGGGGACGAAAATCCCTAAAGGGGGAAGAGTTGTGACACCCCTAAAGTGACCCTAGTCGGAAAGCGGTCTCGGGACCGCTAGACCGAGTCACCAAATTATTTGAATGTGATAATTATTGCCTAAAATATGTGAATATAAATGTGTGAAAGTTTTAAGCTTCGATTTAGTTAATTGCATGTGAATTTAGTTGATAGGACTTATGTGAGAAAATTTAGAAATGTGCTAGGCAAATGCAAGTGGCCTAATAGTGCATGTAATCAAAGGGGTGGACTTGCATGTCAATTTCCCCCCATTTAAGTACTAGTGGCCGGCCATGACAAGGGATGATGGGCAAAACATGTTGTGTTAATGGAAAAATAAAATAAGAAGCATGGGCAAAACATGTCATGAAACATGTTGTGTTAATGGAAGTATAAAATAAGAAGCATGGGCAATAAACTAATAAGAAATTGAAGGAAGAAAACAAAGAGAAAAAAATGTGTTCATCATTCTCATGCATGACAAAAAAAAAAGAAGAGAAAGGCTCTCATGTTGTTCTTGGCCGAATAGGAGAAAGAAAAAGAAGGAAAAAGAGCTTTGAGGAAATCGGCTATGGTGGTTTGATAGACTAAGGTATGTTTGATGATGTTCCATGAGATGCATGCATGTTTTAGTAGTTAGCTTGAGTTCTAAATAGCCCATGGTTCAAATCTTTACTATGTCATGGAGATGATATTCGGCCAAGGTGGATTGGTGTTGATATCATTTGCATGCTAAAAGTGAAGCTTTGTAATGGTGCATGTGATGGTGGATTGATGATTCTTGAATCTTCTTTTTAGCATTTTTGAGTGAGACATTAAGTTCTTTGTTTAACCATGACCAAAATTGAAATGGTATGGTGTTGTGATGCAATCGGCCCCAACATAGACATGTATGTTCGGCCACATGAATAAGTACATAAGTTATGTGTATATTCGGCCATAAGCTAGCAAAATGAGACTATAATGAGTTATGTTTGAATTAAGCTCAAGAGCAAAGGGGAACTAAATCCGATAAAGGGAAGGAAAAAGTGGTCGAATAGCCGCCGAAATCGTTCGACAACATCCGAGGTAAGTTTTAAGTGATTAAACGCTGAGTAAATTCAATTATAATAGGACATGATGAGTTGATTTAATAAGATATGATGTGGCCATGATATGTTCTAAGTTCAAATGGTAAGTTCTTAAGTGTTTGAGCTTGGGAATTTAAGGGTAATTTGAAATAGTCTGCTTAGGACAGCAGCAGTAAAGTGACTTTAGAAAATCACCATAAATTTATGGATTTGAATTAGAGGCTGAATGAGACATGAAATTAAAGCTTAATGAGTCTAGTTTCTTATAAAAGAAACCGTGTAAGCAAAGGAATTTCCGATAATGAGATACTTAAAGTTGTGTGAGACAGCGCAGAATGACACTGTAATCCTCTATTCTGTATTTAGAAAATCATTATAAATTGTACAAAAATGGTTATAAGATAAAATTTATATGCTTAGACTCCTTAATGAGTCTAGTTTCAAATACAACACATTTTGAATTCTTTAAAATGAGAAATTTGATTCGTAGTGAAGAGTGGTCAGATTAGTCAAACAGTGAAACAGGGGAAACTTTAAGAAAAATCTGGTATTGATTGGCCAAACCTAAAATTCTGGAAATTTTATGGATGGAAGATATACGAGTCTATATTCAGGAAAAATTAACGGAAAGTGATTTGGAGTTTTTTAGCTCCAGTTATAAATAATTTAGTGACTATTGCTCAGGAAAAACAGCTTGTGCTGAATTTGAGATTGTGTTGTAAACCTTGATAAACTTGTTTTAGTTGCTCATAAGCTATTGATTAAACCCATACATGAATTCTAAATTGTGATATTGGAAAATGATAGATGTAGATTCAGCCAAGACGGTGTGTATACGTGAAAGTGTATATATGTGATAAGGCTTAATAGCCGATGTGATGAATGTGAAAGTGTATATATGTGATAAGGCCTAATGGCCGATGTGATGAATGTGAAAGTGTATATATGTGATAAGGCCTAATGGCCGATGTGATGAATGTGAAAGTGTATATATGTGATAAGGCCTAATGGCCGATGTGATGAATGTGAAAGTGTATATATGTGACAGGGCCGAGTGGCCAACGTGATGGATGTGAAAGTGTATAAATGTGATAAGTCCCGAAGGGCATTTGTGTCAGTACTATATCCGGGTTAAAACCCCGCAGGCTTTATGCGAGAATATTATCACTGATTAATGTCCGTAAGCTTCGTGCTCGTACTATATCCGAGCTCTAAAGACCCGATGACTACGTGTGGGGATTTTGTCCGGGTAAGACCCGATAACTTCGTGTGGAGATTATGTCCGGGTAAGACTTCGTAATAAGAATTGCTTATAAATATATTCAATGCGAAAGGTTAAACAGGTATGTACTCCAAGTTTATATGTGAGCTTGATTTGCACTAAATCATAAGGTAGTTATGTGATGCATACGAGAGCAATCTATGAGACTATTCCTATGATTATGTGACATCGGATCAGTGTGAGAGGTTATGTGAAATCATACGATATATCTATGTCACATGAGCTCACTTTTATGTGAAAGTTTATCTGCCTATTGTATATGATGAGATGTGCATATTCGGTAAAGGGATGGTATGCCCGAAGGAAGAGTGAAATAAAAAAATACGAACAACTATGTTATAATTTGATTGTTATATGTTGACACTGCTTAAAACTTACTAAGCATTAAATGCTTACTCCGTTCTTTGAATCTCTGTTTTATAGATTTTGGTTCGTCAGCTATCGGACTCGGGATTTTTGGAAGTCGAAGTCTCCCACACAATCAAAGCCCCCTTTTGGTACAATTTTGGTTGAACTTTGAAATGGCATGTATAGGACTACCCTTTTGTTGTTGGTCATGTACCCTTCGGTTTTGTGTAAATTTGGATAGCCATGCGAAAATGGCTTAAATATACTTTGATCATAGCATTATAATCGTTTTGTATGTTGTCCGTCGAGAGGTATGGAAATGTTGGTAACGGTTAGCCATGGGAAGGGTTATTCTTGATCACTTTTGGAATATATATGACAAACTCTAGTTGATCCATGGAGGATCATGAAATAGGTAAAGTTTACCTTAAAAAAAACAGATGCTGGCAGCAGCAGTGATGTGGATGTGAAAAATCACTAAAAATATTAGGAATGGAATTAAATAGTGAATAAATTATGTAAGCGAACCTTGATGAATCTATTTTCATAGGAAAGTAACGAAATGATCATATGGACAGTATGTTAAGAGATATTCAGGTTCTCGTGAGACATGGCTAGAACGGTTTCTGGATTCCCTGTTCCGACTGTGGAAATTCATTATAAATTAACCAGAGATAATTAGGAGTCATTCCATATATGTATAGATTCCCCTCTGAGTCTAGTTTCTATAGAAATAAACGGCATCAGCATTGAAACTCTGTGCAGGGAGATATCCAAATCGTAATGCATGGAGGTCAGTGTAGTCGTACCCTGTAACAGGGGAGAATTTAACGAATAAACTGTACTAATTGGTCCGACCAAAAATTCTAGAAAAAACTATGTAGATGGGAATATGAGTCTAGTTTCAGGGAAAAATTACGAAACTGATTTTCGAGTTGTGAAACTCAAGATATGATTTTTAAGGTGACAGTGATGCAGTTAGCCAACTGCCTGGAAATTTTTAAAATGGACTGCGATAGTAAGCGAATTTAGTCTGTGAACCCCTCGTGTCCGACTCTGGCAACGGTCTCGGGTACGGGGTGTTACAGGATGAGTGTATGAAAAATCAGTGTGTGAAATCCCATATAAGCATACAGTCAGAGTAAACACAATTTGGGCTTAAGCCCTTTCAGTTTCAGGTAGGGCCTTAACCCCTCTTTCAATAGCAGTAGCAGTCTCGGCCTGAGCCCATTTCAGTAACAATGGCAGTCTGGGCCTTAGCCCATTACATTACAGTATGCAAACAAGAATCCTACCCAATCCATCCGCTACACACCATCTCCGTACCAGCCCTACACACCATGTGGGGATAAAATCGACCCACCCAACCCTACACACGCAAGTTGTACCGGTTGCGGTGCTAAAATAGTGTTTGTAGCAGAGCTGCCAATAATAGGCTTATATCCTTTTAGTACACTTCCTCCAAAATCATATATCCCACCCCATGCAATGCAACATAATATAAATGTACATACAGTAAAAATGGCATGCTCTAACAGTCATACATCACATAGGGGTAAAATAGTCATCTTACCAAAATAAGGGCCCAGGTATACTTACCGACCAAATAGCAAGTCCACAGTCGTCTTGGGCAACTCATGCAACCTTAACAATCAATCATGATAATGGGCCCACATCCCATATCGCAGGCCCATGTGGACCTACACACCCATGTGGCCTACATAGCCCAAACATGGCCTTAGCTGTGTGGTTTACACAGCCTGGCCTTCTAACTACCACACTTTTATGCGATTTTCTCATGTAGGAGGCTCACAGGCCCATTAGGCCTACACGGCCCAGCTTGGTCAAAAATGGCCCAATATCGTTTTAGTCCATGAAAGCGCTCATGGCCATCTCATAGATTGCATGGCCATGTTTTATCACACGACCTGCCACACGGGCGGTCATACGCCCGAGTGGTGTCGACTGTTCACCTTTCGGCTTTTTGACTTTTGCCGATTTCACATCTAATGGCAGTGATGTGCACACACCAGTTTGCGAAAAATGCACAAATCTCCATAATGCCGAACCTAGATTCAAACATATAAAGTTAACATCCTTTAATAGCACGTCATCCTCAATGGTAATTTGTTACCTACCTTGAATATGTAAATGGTTTCTCACTTAAACTACTGATCAAGCTGCCTTCCAAAACCTTGGCAAAATCTGCATTGTATTCTAACCTTGTTAATTAAACCGTAAACGTAAATGATTAGATCCAAGTGGACAACAACTTACCACCACCAAGGACTAATCGGCTTGCAAAGATACGTTCTAAAATCAAAACACGAGATGAACAGTCACACCCCTAATAGAGATGGCAGATAAAAGATGGTGTTAGAGGGGAAAATTATTTCGACAGAGAGAAAGAGGAAAAAGAATAGTCATGAGCCTTAGCCCAAATAGCGGCAGCAGTAAAGTCTAACTATACGCCCCAGATTCAACAACCCAAACGAAAAAACTAATTACCCTAAAAAAGAGCAAAGATATTTGGTTTTAAAAAGAAGAGAACAATCGACTAGCATTGAGAAAACTGAATGAATAGAGAGGGAGAGGAAGCAAGTGATGTTCAGCCAAGGCTCAAAAAGGAAGTGTAACGCCCCCACGCCCGAGACCATCACTGGAGTCGAGCTTGAGGGGTTACCGAACATAATTTATCAAATTAAGATCTTCAAATCATTTGTTTCTACATTCACAGCTTTCTAACTACCCGCGTCACAGTTACAAGAAAAATCATATCTCGAGTTACAAAACTCAAAATCAAGATCCGTAAATTTTCCCTAAATCAAGACTAATATATCTATTTAATGATTTTTTTCTAGAATTTTTGGTTGGGGAAATTAGTACAGTTTATTAATTAAAGTATCCCCTATTTCAGGGTTCAACTACTCTGACCTCTGTGTATTACGAATCAGATATATCTCTATAAAAAATTTCAATGACTATGAAGTTTGTTTCTATTAAAACTAGACTCAATAAGGAATATTTACATATAAATAACAACTTCTAATTATTTTAGTAAAATTTATTATGAATTTTTAAAGTCAGAACAGGGGATCCAGAAATCACTCTGGCCCTATTTCACAAAAGTTTAAATATCTCATAAAATATAATTTATATTCCTGTTCTGTTCAATCCATATGAAAATAGACTCATTAATCTTCAATTTTATAACTTTCTCATCATTTAGTTCTATTTATACTATTTTTAGTGATTTTTCAAATTCATGTTATTGCTGCAGCAATATTCTGTTTTAAGGCAGGTTTCATCTTTCCATGAATTTTTATGAACTAGATAACCTATTAAACTTCCATAATATCAAACATGATCTAAATTAGCCATCACCATGACTTATCAATATCAAACATTTTCTCAACCAAACATGGCCATATCATAAAATTATTTACACAAAATAAGTATATTGCTATACATGCCATACTTAAGTTTTACAAGCCATTTACCCAGATGAAAGTCCTTTGGATAGTGTGATCGAACCTTCGACCCGTCCCGATTCCCGAGCTGGCTTGTTCAAAACTACAGTAAATAAAGAGGAGGGAGTAAGCATAAATGCTTAGTAAGTTCATATGTAAATAACAAGTAACATAACAATATAAATATACCAAACAACTTTAGCATGGTATCACCAAAACATATATCACATTTCTAAACATCATTCATCATCTTACCACCTTATCGTTGTTGTATCTATTTTCAACCCGAGGGTTAAGAACATACCTGTCCAAAGTGTCCATTTCACAACACTTACCAAAACGTCACTTGCATCTTAAGTTTTCTTCCATTTCACTAGAAATTTCACCCGTTGAACACATCGGAATACAACTCGGATACACGGATAATTTGCACATAAGTGCCTCATATGTAATCAAGAAATCATGTAACCCGCCCCTAAGTGAACTCGGACTCAACTGAACGAGCTCGGGCGTTCGCATCCATAAGTGAACTCGGACTCAACTCAATGAGTTCGGATGCCTAGTTACATCTCACGAACTCGGACTCAACTCAACGAGTTCGGACATTCGCATCCATAGGTGAACTCGGACTCAACTCAACGAGTTCGGATGCTCAACCATCCTAGTGACATGCCACTTGTATCCTAATCTATTCCTAAGGTTCAAATGGGCTTTTTCCCTCGATCTCACATTTGTCGTCTTCCATGGAATATCGGAACCGATACTTGGTAGCAATTCATATTTATCAAGTAGTAAACAGGATTTGCATATTACTCAACATTAAACACAAAGCATAATATTTCACGATTAAAAATCAGCGTATCATATAATTAACATCAATAACTTAAAAATAACAATTATGCTACATTATTTACACATGAACTTACCTTGGTACCAAAATATAAAGATTTTGCAATTTAGTCCACAATCTTTTGTTTTCCTCGATCGCGACTTGAATCTCGTTTCTCTTGATCTATGATGTGAAATTAATCTTATTTAATACATACATTCATCAAAACAGCATTTAATACGAACTTTGGAAAAATTACACTTTTGCCCCTAAACTTTTGCATAATTACACTTTTGCCCCTAGGCTCGGGAATTAAACTTTATTCCTTATTCTTATGTTTTATAACATGCTGATCACTTTTCCCTTCTATGGCAACATCAAATTCTCTCTCTAACATATACTTGTGACTATTAAGTATTTTTGCCGATTAAGCCATTTTACTCGTTTTCACTCAAAACCGAGTAGCACAAGTTGTCTAACATAATTTAAAACCTCATATTCTATCATAAAACATCAAAATACACAAATTTCACCTATGGTTATTTTTCCAAATATAAACCCTAGGTTGAATTATTGCTAACATAAGCTTAATCGAGCTACCGGGATTCTAAAAACTTAAAGAACATTAAAAACGGGGCTTGGAATCACTTACTATGGAGCTTGGAAGCTTGAAAAAACCCTAGCTATGGAGAACCCTTGAAATTTCGGCCTAATGAAGAAGATGGACAAAATTTGGCTTTTAATTTTGTTTTTAATTCATTTTAATAACGAAATGACCAAAATACCCTTACTACTAAACTTTCCAAAAATTCCTTCCATGTCCTAATTTTGTCCATGAACTTAAAATTGGTCAAATTGCTATTTAAGACCTCCTCATTAATATTCCAAAACAATTTCATACTAAAAACTTCTAGAATGCAAGTTTTGCAACTTATTCGATTTAGTCCCTACTTTCAATTTAAGCACTTTAGGCATAGAATTTCATCACGAAATTTTCACACAATCATGCAATCATATCATAATCATCAAAATAATTATAAAATAATTATTTCTATCTTGGATTTGTGGTCACGAAACCACTATTCCGATTAAGCCCTAATTCAGGATATTACAACTCTCCCTTCCTTTTAAGGATTTTCGTCCTCGAAAATCTTACCGGTAAACAGGTGTGGATGTTGGTTTCTCATAGTTTCTTCAGGTTCCCATGTAGTCTCTTCTACCCCATGCTTTTGCCACAACACTTTCACAAGTGCAACACTTTTATTTCTTAGTTGTTTGACTTCTCGAGCTAAAATCTTAATCGGTTCTTCTTCATAAGTCATATCCGGTCGCAGTTCAATTTCTTTCGGTGAAATTATATGTGAAGGATCCGAATGATACTGGAGTAACATAGATACGTGAAACACATCATGAATCTTCTCTAATTCGAGTGGTAACGCTAGCCGATATGCTACCGGTCCAACTTTTTCAATTATTTCATACGGTCCAATAAAACGCGGACTTAACTTGCCCTTTTGTCCAAATCTAAGGACTTTCTTCCATGGAGACACTTTCAAAATACCTTATCACCAACTTGAAACTCCATTTCTTTTCGTTTCAAATCCGCATAAGATTTCTGTCTATCTGAAGCAGCTTTCAAACAATCTCGAATCACTTTCACCTTTTCTTCGGTTTCTTTTATTAAATCAACTCCATAAATCTGATTTTCCTTGAGTTCAGTCCAATACAATGGCGTTCGACATTTACGACCATATAATGCTTCATAAGGTGCCATCTTCAAACTCGTCTGATAACTATTATTATAAGCAAATTCTACCAATGGTAAGTACCTTTCCCAACTATCTTGAAATTCCAATACGCAACATCTGAGCATGTCTTCAAGAATCTAAATTACTCTCTCTGATTGTCCATCAGTTTGTGGACGAAAGGCAGTGCTGAAATTTAACTTTGTACCTAATGCCTCTTGCAACTTTTGCCAAAACCGTGAGGTAAACCTCGGATCTCTATCCGAAATGATTGACAAAGGTATCCCATGAAGTCTAACAATCTCTCGGATATACAATTCAGCCAACTTATTAAGAGAATAATCTGTACGTACAGGAATAAAATGAGCCGATTTAGTCAGTCTGTCAACTATTGCCCAGATGGCATTTTTCTTCCGTAGAGTTAACGGCAACCCTGATATAAAATCCATAGTAATCCTATCCCATTTCCATTCAGGAACCATAATAGGCTGAAGTAATCCCAAAGATAGCTAGTGTTCAGCTTTCACTTGTTGACAAACTAAGCACTTTGATACAAACTCGGAAATATCTCTTTTCATTCCATTCCACCAGTACATTTTCTTCAAGTCATTATACATCTTCGTACTGCCCGGATGAACCGCTAAACAACCATTATGTGCTTCATGCAAAATCTTTTGAATCAACTCATCATTTTTCAGTACACAAATCTAATTTTTAAACATCAAACAACCATCAGAACCGATTCTGAAATCTGATCCCGTTCAGCTTCACACTATTTTCTTTTGGCTAGCAAATCTTGATCATTTTTTTGAGCTTCAGAAATCTCTTGTAAAAACATCGGTCTTGCTCTTAACTCTACTAGAATCGAACCGTCATCTGAAATTTTCAACTGAGCGTTCATAACTCTCAAAGCAAACAACAACTTTCTGCTTAAAGCATCGGCAACCACATTCGCTTTTCCCGGATGATAATCAATAACAAGCTCGTAATCTTTCAATAACTCTAACCATCTTCGCTGTCTCAAATTCAAGTCTTTTTGTGACATCAAGTATTTAAGACTTTTGTGATCGGTATATACTCGGCACTTTTCACCATACAAATAATGTCGCCAAATCTTCAATGCAAACACCACTGCAGCCAATTCCAAATCGTGAGTAGGATAATTCCTCTCATGAGGTTTTAACTGCCTCGAAGCATAAGCCACCACTTTTCCTTCTTGCATGAGGACACACCCCAAACCATTTAGAGAAGCATCACTATACACCACAAATTCTTTACCTGATTCGGGTTGTATCAGCACTGGTGCTTCAGTTAATAACTTTTTCAATTCTTCGAAACTCTATTGACATTCTTCCGTCCATTCAAATTTAACATCCTTTCGGAGTAGTCTAGTCATAGGAGCAGCAATTATAGAAAATTCATTTACGAACCGCCGATAATACCCAGCTAGCCCCATGAAACTCCTAACTTCAGTTACATTTTTCGGTGGTTTCCAATCAACAATGGCTAAAATTTTACTAGGATCAGCCCGTATACCATCACCTGAAACAATATGACCCAAAAATCTAACTTTCCGGAGCCAAAATTCACTTTTACTAAACTTAGCATACAACTGCTTATCTCTCAAAGTTTGCAAAACTATCCTCAAATGCTCAGCATGCTCTGTCTCATCTTTTGAATAAATTAAAATATCATCTATAAACACCACAACAAATCTGTCCAGGTATGGCCGAAATATGCAATTCATAATGACCATACCTTGTTCTAAAAGCAGTTTTAGGCACATCTGACTCTTTCACTCGCAACTGATAATACCCAGACCTCAAGTCAATCTTTGAAAACCATGTCGCTCCTTTTAGCTGGTCAAACAAATCATCAATTCTCGGCAATGGATACTTGTTTTTGATTGTCACCTTGTTTAACTGTCGATAATCAACACATAATCTCATAGAACCATCCTTCTTTTTCACAAATAACATGGGAGCACCTCAAGGTGAAAAACTTGGTCTCACAAAGCCTTTATCAGTCAACTCTTGCAACTGCGACTTTAATTGTTTCAACTCTGTTGGTGCCATTCTATATGGAGCAATCAAGATCGGAGCTGTTCCCGGTATCAAATCTATACCAAATTCTACTTCCCTGACTGGAGGCAAACCCGGCAATTCTTCTGGAAATACGTCCGCAAATTCACACACAACCGGCACTGATTAAACTTTCTTTTCAACTTCTTTTGTATTAATTACATACGCCAAATAAGCTTCATAACCCTTTCTCAAATATCTCTGAGCCGACATCGAAGAAATCATACTAAATATTGCCTCTGATTTGTCTGGTTCAACCTGCAAGATTTCACCACTTTCACATTTTAATTCTATAACCTTTTCTTTGCAATTTACTATAGCATCATGCAATGTCAACCAATCCATACCCAAAATAACATCAAATTCATCAAACGGCAACAACATCAAGTCGGCCGGAAAGTAATGACCCCGAATCATTAAAGGGCATTTCTTGCATACTTTATCAACTATCATGCATTTGCCTAACGGGTTCGACACTCTAATCATAAATTATGTGTTCTCAACAAGTATATTCATACTAGACACCAGTTTCATGCATACATATGAATGAGTAGAACCAGGATCAATCAAAGCAATAACATTAGTATCATAAAGAGAAAATGTACCGGTAATCACATCGGGTGAGGAAGCATCTTCACGCGCTTTAATAGCATAAGTTCTAGCTGGAGCTCTTCCTTCAGATCTAACTGTTGCATCTCTGGCTACATTCTTACTACTTGTTTCACTTCCAGCTTTTCTCGGATACCTTCCCCTGGAGTCTGCACCACTAGATTTTACATTCTGAAATTTTTCTTTCTCAGCTCTCTCTGGGCAGTCTCTAATAAAATGATCCGGAGAACCGCATCGAAAACATTCATTTGCTCTGCACGGACCAAAATGATTTCTACCACAGCACTGGCACTCGGGTTTAACAAATCTCGTATTTCCCACACTAGCCGCAGAAGTAGTCTGAGATTTAGGACCTACATTTTGCTTCTTAAAATTTCCATATGATTGCCCAGCTGAAACTTGGGAACGAGGATTCATATTTCTTGACTTTCCGGGTTACTGTGAAGGTGCCTTACTCATTGGCCTTTTCTTCCAATTTCGTGTCTCAGCCTCTACCTTCCTCTTCTCTTTAAGTAGTTCTTCAGCCTTACAAGCTCGATCAACTAGGACTACCATTTCTTTCAGTTCAAGGATCCCGACAAATACTTTAATGTCTTTGTTGAGCCCGTCTTCAAATCGTCGGTACATCTTGGCTTTTCTAGGAACATATTCCTTGGCATACTTACTTAATCGAACAAACTCTCTTTCATATTCTGAGACTGTCATATTACCTTGCTTCAGCTCAAGAAACTCTTTACATTCCTGATCAATAAATCTTTCACTAATATATTTCTTCCAAAACTCTTCTTGAAAGAATTCCCAGGTTACCCTGTCTTTCGGTACCACTGAAATCAAAGTCTTCCACCAATTATAGGCTGAATCTCTCAACAAAGATGTAGCACATTTCAAACATTCTTCAGGTGTACAAGATAATTCATCAAATACCCGGATAGAATTTTCAAGCCAGAACTCTGCTTTCTCTGCATCATCATCAATATTTGCTCTAAATTCTTCAGCCCCTTATTTATGAATTCTGTCAACGGGGATTCTGTGAAATTTTATCATATCCACTCCCTGAGGCATCGGAGGCAAAGGTTGAGGAATTGGGGGTGGTGGGGGAGGTCGTACATTTGGGTTCGTACGAACGAACTCAGTGTACCATGCACTCATCATTTGGAGAAAGGCTTCCCGATCCCTTTCTCCTCCTCCCTGACCAACAGTAGGAGGTGGGTTTTTAGTCGGCACTGCCCCTTCAGCCGGAGCTGGCGCATTACTCTCTACTTCATCTGCCACAGCTGGATCGGGATCCATTTACTATATAAAAATTCATTTAAAAAGGTCAGAAGTCGTCACACTATCACAATTCATACATATGGCATGTATAGAAAAATCCATACATACAACACGTAGTCTGAGAATTGACTAAACCTACTCTGATACCACCAAATGTAACGCCCCTACGCCCGAGACCATCACTGGAGTCGAGCTTGAGGGGTTACCGAACATAATTTATCAAATTAAGATCTTCAAATCATTTGTTTCTACATTCACAGCTTTCTAACTACCCGCGTCACAGTTACAAGAAAAATCATATCTCGAGTTACGAAACTCGAAATCAAGATCCGTAAATTTTCCCTAAATCAAGACTCATATATCTATTTAATGATTTTTTTCTAGAATTTTTGGTTGGGGAAATTAGTACAGTGTATTAATTAAAGTATCCCCTATTTCAGGGTTCAACTACTCTGACCTCTGTGTATTACAAATCAGATATATCTCTATAAAAAATTTCAATGACTATGAGGTTTGTTTCTATTAAAACTAGACTCAATAAGGAATATTTACATATAAATAACAACTTCTAATTATTTTAGTAAAATTTATTATGAATTTTTTAAGTCAGAACAGGGGATCCAAAAATCACTCTGGCCCTGTTTCACAAAAGTTTAAATATCTCATAAAATATAATTTATATTCCTGTTCTGTTCAATCCATATGAAAATAGACTCATAACTTACTCATCATTTAGTTCTATTTATACTATTTTTAGTGATTTTTCAAATTCATGTCATTGCTGCAGCAATATTCTGTTTTAAGGCAAGTTTCATCTTTCCATGAATTTTTATGAACTAGATAACCTATTAAACTTCCATAATATCAAACATGATCTAAATTAGCCATCACCATGACTTATCAATATCAAACATTTTCTCAACCAAACATGGCCATATCATAAAATTATTTACACAAAATAAGTATATTGCTATACATGCCATACTTAAGTTTTACAAGCCATTTACCCAGATGAAAGTCATTTGGATAGTGTGATCGAACCTTCGACCCGTCCCGATTCCCGAGCTGGCTTGTTCAAAACTACAGTAAATAAAGAGGAGGGAGTAAGCATAAATGCTTAGTAAGTTCATATGTAAATAACAAGTAACATAACAATACAAATATACCAAACAACTTTAGCATGGTATCACCAAAACATATATCACATTTCTAAACATCATTCATCATCTTACCACATTATCGTTGTTGTATCTATTTTCAACCCGAGGGTTAAGAACATACCTGTCCAAAGTGTCCATTTCCCAACATTTACCAAAACGTCACTTGCATCTTAAGTGTTCTTCCATTTCACTAGAAATTTCACCCGTTGAACACATCGGAATACAACTCGGATACACGGATAATTTGCACATAAGTGCCTCATATGTAATCAACAAATCATGTAACCCGCCCCTAAGTGAACTCAGACGCAACTGAACGAGCTTGGGCGTTTGCATCCATAAGTGAACTCGGACTCAACTCAACGAGTTCGGATGCCTAGTTACATCTCACGAACTCGGACTCAACTCAACGAGTTCGGACATTCGCATCCATAGGTGAACTCGGACTCAACTCAACGAGTTCGGATGCTCAACCATCTTAGTGACATGTCACTTGTATCCTAATCTATTCCTACGGTTCAAACGGGCTTTTTCCCTCAATCTCACATTTGTCGTCTTCCATGGAATATCGGAACCGATACTCGATAGCAATTCATATTTATCAAGTAGTAAACATGATTTGCATATTACTCAACATTAAACACAAAGCATAATATTTCATGATTAAAAATCAGCGTATCATATAATTAACATCAATAACTTAAAAATAACAATTATGTTACATTATTTACACATGAACTTACCTTGGTACCAAAATATAAAGATTTTGCAATTTAGTCCACAATCTTTTCTTTCCCTCGATCGCGACTTGAATCTCGTTTCTCTTGATCTATGATGCCAAATTAATCTTATTTAATACATACATTCATCAAAACAGCATTTAATACGAGCTTTGGAAAAATTACACTTTTGCCCCTAGGCTCGGGAATTAAACTTTATTCCTTATTCTTATGTTTTATAACATGCTGATCACTTTTCCCTTCCATGGCAACATCAAATTCTCTCTATAACATATATTTGTGACTATTACGTATTTTTGCCGATTAAGCCCTTTTACTCGTTTTCACTCAAAACCGAGTAGCACAAGTTGTCTAACATAATTTAAAACCTCATATTCTATCATAAAACATCAAAATACACAAATTTCACCTATGGGTATTTTTCCAAATATAAACCCTAGGTTTAATTATTGATAATATAAGCTTAATCGAGCTACCGAGATTCCAAAAACGTAAAGAACATTAAAAACGGACTTGGAATCACTTACTATGGAGCTTGGAAGCTTGAAACAAACCCTAGCTATGGAGAACCCTTGAAATTTCGGCCTAATGAAGAAGATGGACAAAAATTGGCTTTTAATTTTGTTTTTAATTCATTTTAATAACTAAATGACCAAAATACCCTTACTACTAAACTTTCCAAAAATTCCTTCCATGTCCTAATTTTGTCCATGAACTTAAAATTGGTCAAATTGCTATTTAAGACCTCCTCATTAATATTTCAAAACAATTTCATACTAAAAACTTCTAGAATGCAAGTTTTGCAACTTATTCAATTTAGTCCCTACTTTCAATTTAAGCACTTTAGGCATAGAATTTCATCACAAAATTTTCACACAATCATGCAATCATATCATAATCTTCAAAATATTTATAACATAATTATTTCTATCTCGGATTTGTGGTCACGAAAGCACTATTTCGATTAAGCCCTAATTTAGGATATTACAGGAAGACGCAGTTGAGAGAAGGAAGAAGAGCGGAGAGGGATCAAAAAGGTATTTGGTCAAGCAAATTGAATGAGGGATGGAGAAGGTGGAGAAGTTCGATCAAGAAAAGAAATCGAGAGAAGAAACTTTGTCACACCCCGAAGGTTCTCTGCTGCACTCGGCCCCAAGAAAGGTAATACTAAAAACCCGTTGAAAGGTAACAAAGCAATACCAAAAGTAGAATTCAACATTTAGGGAAAAAGAAGCAAAGAAAACAAGATCGAACATACAATGGCTACAAAAACCAAAATTCTTCAAGAGTGAGAGTCCCAATTCGGCACACCCTTCTTCCACCCCCTTCAAACTCCTAAAATCTCTCCCCTTATCACTCTAAAATCCCTCAAGCATATCCCACCTATCCAAATCTCCAACAGCCAAATTTTTCTCCAACAAGCCCCTAGAATTCTGCCACACTCACTACACTCCTCAACATCCCAGTTTTAGTCTAACTACAACACTTTCCCAGCGTCAGCAGCAAAGTAAAATAAAATGTTCCTCTACTTAACAAGCCTCGAACCTCAGATCTCCTAAAACACTCTACACGCCACTTACCACTAGACTAGCAGGCCTTTTATGACACAACTTAACCACATTTATTTAAGAAGCCTACTATCTAGAGCCAGGGTTTATTTAGGTAGAAACAATTTTTTTGCTCAAGCCAAGGCTTGAACCCATGACTTCCCAAACACTCCCAGAGCACTAAAACACTAAGGCAGAAAAACATCCATGTCACAAACATACAAAAAATAATTTTTACAGGGTTTTCAAGATTTGGCGTGTTACAGAACCAAAACTGGTGCTTCAGTTAACAGTACTTTCAACTATTCAGAACTCTGCTAACATTTTTTTGACCAATCAAATTTCACATGTAACGGCCCCGTTTTAGCTAAATCGAAATAGTGGTTTTAGAATTCACAAATTTGAGGTCGTAAAATTATTTTAATATTATTTTTAGTGTTTATAGCATGTGATTATATATGTGTGAAAATTTTGTGGGTTAATTTTATCATTTAATAGCTCAATTTGAGAAAAATGACTAAATCGCGTAAAATGAAAAAATAGCATGCTATAAGTTAAAAGTGTTTTAATTGCTATGGAATTTAAATGTCTAAGTCCTTATGTGGTTATTTGACCTTTGGTTAATGGGATGGGCAAATATAGTCATCCAATAAGTGATTTTTAATGTTATAAAATAAGGTTAAAATAGTAATTAGTGAAATAAGGTAATTTAATTAAACAAAAAGAATTCATTATTCATTCTCATCCTTTTTCAATCGAAAATGAGAAAATAAGTTAGGACTTTGAAGCTTTGTTATTTTAGCACTATTGTAGCTCAATTGAGGTATGAAATTTGTTCGGATTTTGATGATTTTTATGTTTTTGTGATCGTTGCTTTGAATACTAGCTAGCCCATGCCCTAATTTTTGAAGTTGTTGATGATTTTGTGAAGTGCCATTGATGAGTGCTTGAGTATTTGGATGTTTGATGATGAAAAATGAATTTTTGTTGATAGATTTTCATGTTTGGTAAAGGTATCAAAAATGCCTAAATAGGATTAATTTGTGAAAAGTGTAAATTGTGGGGTTAAAAGTGTGAATAAATGAAATATATGGGCTACTAAGGGCGTAATGGTAATTCGACGAAGCATGGGTCTTATTGAGTTTTGTGAATTTTGTGTATTTATGAAATAAGGACTAAATTGAATAGATATGGAACTTTAGGGGCTTAAGTGAAGAAATGCCCAAATGTGTGTTTATG
Source organism: Gossypium hirsutum (assembly GCF_007990345.1). Classification (NCBI taxonomy): domain Eukaryota; kingdom Viridiplantae; phylum Streptophyta; class Magnoliopsida; order Malvales; family Malvaceae; genus Gossypium; species Gossypium hirsutum. The sequence goes on from NC_053435.1 coordinate 74,423,403, forward strand.
GATTAAATTGAATGATTTGATGAATACATGGGTTAATTTTGAATGTATATAGATCAAGAACAAAAGAAATCAGATTTAGATCGGGGGAAATCAAAAGTTATCAAATAGTCGACCCCGTCCGTTTATCCAGAATACGAGGTAAGTTCATACGCAAATAAATGTTTTTGAATTGATTTATATATGTTTCATTACCGTTGAATTGCTATGAATGTTGAACAAGCAAATACAAGCAAGAATCGACGAAGTTATGATATTCGAAAGTCCCGTACGAACCTTAGGAATAGTATAGGATACGAATGTCCTGACATTAGGTTATAGAGATGTGATTACATGTAAGACCATGTCTGGGACATTGGCATTGTTATATGATTTTCGGTAAGACCCTGTTTGGAATAGTGGCATCGATATGTGATAACATGTAAGACCATATCTGGGATATGGTATTGTACGACCTATTGTGATTTTCGAGTATCCTTAATGATTCTGAATGGTTCAATGGACAAATTCAAGTTGAGAAAGAATGTATGAATGAGTTAAATGACTCAGGTACATACGAGATTCATATGAGATTCATACGAGTATTGAAAAGGGAAGTATTTGATGAATTCAATTATGATATCGAATATGTGTACAATGAGAAAGGTTTGTGAACTTGATTGTGTTTAGCTATGCTTAGCATATTTGAATCGATATGAAAATATTCATATGATGACTTTATTTGTATATGGCTTGTAACACCCCAAACCTGACCCAGACGTTATGGCCAGATCTGACGTGTCACATGGACTTACGACTTAGTATGCATTCGCTGGTTTAAGTGATTGGGGTGGTCTTTGTAAAAATAGCGGTTGAATGAAAAGTCGATTTATCAATCTTTAGGTTATCCATTTGTTGTGCTTGTTGAGTCTTGAAAACGTTCATTAATTTTGAAAACCCGCGCAGCCTAACACTAGCAGTTTCATCATAGTATAAATATAATCAGAAAATAAAACCATAGCGAAAAAAAAGAAATTTAAATAGCGGCCTTATTACAACTTAAAACCCAAAATTAAATCAAAATATAAAAATAATAAAAATAAACTAACTTAGAAAAACCAACTTTGCAGATGATGTGGCCACTCCGAATCCCTCACAGCTCCATGCCCACTATGGTTGGGGATTTCCTGCAGAGATGAAAATAAAGGGTGAGTTCGGTAAACTCAGTGTGTAACATAACCTAACCATAGCCCAAAACAGATCAAACCTCAGAGTTAGACTTATCTGGGCCTTGGCCCAGTACAGAAATCAGAATGAAACCCATAGGCCCATAGCAGATACAGAACAAATACATCATGAATGCAGAAATCCCAACCCAGAGCCATCCATAACAGCCCCGTACCAGCCTTACACCATGTGGGGAGACTACTCGACCCACCCAATCGCTACACACCACAGAAATTGCAGTGAAGCTGCCAGATATTGTGACGAAATCACTAGATACAAATATTGTGGCTAGGCCACCAGAACAGATATATATATGTGGCGAAGCCACCAGATTGCAGCGAGGCTGCTAGATATTATGGCGAAGTCACCAGAACAGATATATGTGGCGAGGCCACCAGATTGCAGCGAGGCTGCCAGAACGCTTCCTCCATCAATATAAACCCATGTCCCATGCAACAGAAATAATATGTCATGGCATACGTATATAGAAACAGAACATCATGCCTTTCAGAAAAAAAATAACCCTAGGGGTAAAATCGTTATTTTGCATGCATAAGGGTATTTCAGTAATTATTACCTATTGCTAAGGTTTCATGCTCATTCTAACGTTTACCAAGTAATCAGAAGTACTTACCTCGTCTTTTTACCAAAGTGGGCCCATTGGCCCATTGGCCCATTGGCCCTTTTTCGACCCATTAAGCCCAAAAATACTGTTGTGCACGAAAATGCACACTCTGCACTCTAATCAGCCAAATGCAACATATTCATTAACAACTGTCTCACGAGCGCTCGTATGCTCGCGAGTTCACAAAATACCAACGTTCCAGTATTTCGGCTTTTACCGATTCAGTCTAAGGGAGGGTGTCGTTTACACACCTGGTTGATGACGATTGATGACGATATCTCCCACACGATAATCCTACAATCGATCACTAACACATTAGACTTACGAATTAATGATAACTAACATAAATCCACGTCAACTAACCCAATCATCCCACAAGTTAGTCATTTACGCACAAGGGGCAAAATAGTCATTTTACCCTCTAGGGGTAAATCGGTAGTCCTACCTTACGGGGTATTTTAGTAATTCTACAACTTATCCACTTGGGCCTACGAACCTATTTGGACCACATGGCCCATTTCAGCCCATCGCAGCCCAAAATAGTCGTCATACTGCTAGAGTAATGAGAAACACACACCTGTTAGGAGACTGCGGTTAATCCGCGCTCCAAACACTCTTAGCTAACGCCCAACCCAAACGAGCACGTCACAAAGCGAAAGGGATCAGCCAAAAAGGGTATGCCTACTCTTCTTATGGTTTGCTCTATTTAAAGCCAGCTCTCCATCTACTCTTATGTTAGCTTTCCAATGTGGGATCCCTCTATCACCATAGTTTAAAACCAACACCAACTCTTGCCGTCCCAACATAGCAAAATAATCAACCTTTGCGTGCCAAGGGATTCGAACCAAAGTCTTCTCACATGCCAACTCATGCCACCACTACTAGGCCATCAACTCATTTGTGTCATAAATCCAACACATTAAACTTTAAAGCGCACCTACTTGCTTCCAGATTTATTGAAAAGAAAAACCAAAATATATTGAAAGAGCCAAGACTTGAACCTTGGACCCCTTGCTTCCTCTGTGGCGTCACTTTCTTGTCCCCTAAATGGCGCCACCTTGCCACTACACACACTCCTTTTTGTGTCATCTTTGACCCCTTTACTCTTAAAAGCCCAAACACCAATTGCATCACCTGTTCATAAAATTAAAATTCCGAAGACTACCACAGATTTAACTTAAGTTTGGGCCTTCTAAAGGCCCACTAACCTACTAAAATATATATTTTAACCAACTAGAACACACACAAATTTTTAAAAATCACAGAAACACAGAACACCCAAAAATTAGGGCGTTGCAACTCTACCCTTCTTAAAGAAATTTCGTCCTTGAAATTCTACCTGAATCAAACAGATGAGGATATTGTTGACGCATCACCACTTTTGTAACACCCCGAACCCGAAACCGTCATCGGGGTCGAACACGAGGTGTTAACTGGCTTTACCCTCTTACAAAATTTATTTTCCAGACACTGCCCAATCTGTGTACTAGTCGTTTTAAAATTCATATCTTGAGTTTCGTAACTCGAAAATCAGTTTCGTAATTTTTCCCAGAAACTAGACTCATGTTCCCATCTATGTATTTTTTTCTAGAATTTTTGGTTGGGCCAATTAGTACAGTTTATTAGTCAAAGTTCCCCAAGTTGCAGGGGTCGACTACACTGACCTTTGCCCATTACGACTGGGATATCTCCCTGCACGGGGCTTCAATACTGTTGCCGTTTGTTTCTATGGAAACTAGACTCAGAGAGGAATCTGCACATATATGGTACGACCCCTAATTATCTCTGGTTAATTTATAATGAATTTCCAAAGTTGGAGCAGGGAATCCAGAAACCGTTCTGGCCCTGTCCCACTAAAATCTGATTATCTCTTAATATACTGCCCATATGATCTTTTCGTTACTTCCTCATGAAAACAGACTCATCGAGCTTCGATTACATAATTTATTCATCAATTAATTCCACTCCTACTATTTTTAGTGATTTTTCAATCTCATGACACTGCTGCTGCCAGCATCTGTTACGAAAGTAACTAGGTCCATTTCATGCCTACCCTCGATCCAACTCAATCGAACATTCGTGCCATTTTCGCATGGCTTAAAGTTTACATGCCATAATTCAAACACAACGTACTAGCTTATACATGCCAAAATGATCTTCTAAGCACACTAAGAAGAAAGTACCAAAACTAGCTATCTGATGTGATGACTTCGTTGACGGCCCGACCCCGCAAAAATTGATGAGTCCAAGCAACCTATAATGGGTGACAAGGAAACACCGGGTGAGTTTATAACTCAGTAAGTCATAAGCAATGCTCTACTATACATCAATAACATTATCACAAGAGGAATAAAATGGAATGAGACAATTTACTCCATCCATACCGAACCATACCATAGTTCCACCAACCTACCGATTCAATTTCATATCAATTCATGCCTTCACAATTCATATACTCATCAATAGGATATTGAAGCATTTTCATAAATCAATTTATTTTCGTTACAATCAAACCACAAAACGGCCTTTCACCCATCCTACGATAAATTTTTATGTACGTGACTTCAAGTATAGTTGTCACATAGGTTCAACTTACCGAGCTCAACACCAAGTATACGCATAGCACATATTAGCCATGTCCTCAAGACACTTACCCGATCCGCTGTCCGCGATCAGCTCAATAGTGTCGCACACATAGTGTCCATAATGATTCACGAATGTATATTGAGCCCACACACTCAGTGCTATATAATCAACTCGCACATTTAGTGCCACGTAATCAAATCGCACACTTAGTGCTACATAGTCAAACCCGCACACTTAGTGCCGCATGGTCAATTCGCACACTTAGTGCATCATATTCATTTCGCACACTTAGTGCAACAAAGTAGAATCGCACACTTAGTGCTGTACAATTTAATCCCGCGCACTTAGCACCAATCTCATGGTCATAAATGGTTATCCCGCACATTTAGTGCCGAGATCAACAACTCATTACATCTCACCTCATTTATTTCATTCAACAATTTCATCATCACATACGTACATGCATATATATATATGTACATTTATTCATTCCATTCAGCATCAATACACAACATTATGACCATTGAAATAATACCAACTACATGCTTAATGACTTACCTCGTGTTGGGTAAGACGGTTCCAACTCGGCTACTCGATAACCTTTTCTTTGCCTTTGCTCGATTCACCTCCTTTAGCTCCTTGAGCTATATCAATAATTTAACTAGTTTAACCACCTTGCTAAATATTTACAATCCAATCTCACATGTATATGTATGTTAGTATATTCGGCTAATAATCTCATGCAACTACCAAAGCCGAATCAACTAAATATACTTATGTATACACACATATATCATCATCGAAATCACCTAAGCTTAGACATCGATTTTTAATTTCAAGTAAGTTGCCGAATGCAACCTTACTAAATTCTCATGGATTCAATATACCATTACCATGAAATCAACAACCAAATTCATAGACAATTTAGGAAAATCACATTACAATTCTCATATTCAAGCAAAGACCATGGCCGAATGCACATATGACCTCATAACAAAAATATTGAACCTTTGGTTGCCCAATTAGCTTAACATCCATCAAATTTTTAAATCAAGAAGCTCACCTCATCTATAATCAACTCTCAATGCCCTAAGGCATCAAAAACAACATCAAAGAAATACAACCATCCATGGCCGAATGTCCTAGCCGAATTGTTTTAACCATGAGTAACATAACAAGCATAGATCGTGTTTATGGATATACCGTGGCCGATTCAAGCTAATCACCTCCAAAATCATCAACCATTTTCGTTGCATATAACATATATAAACATGAATAAGTTTCATATAATCCCTTAACACATTAATTTCTTTCATCAACAACCTTTTCCTTGAGCACTTTCTCATGACCGATTGCTCATGTTATCAACAAGATTCAAAGTTTAAACATGGGCTATTTAAAACATGCATGCATCTCAAAGACAACATCAAACATACCTTAGTCTAACCACCACCATAGCCGATTTTTCTCAAGCCTTTTTCCCCTTCCTTTCTTTCCTCTATTCGGCCAAGGATGTTCAAGAATGAACTCTTTTTTTTTTTTTTTTGTTTTCTTTCTTCAATTCACGGCAACAAGGGGGGGGTGAGACCATGTACTTTTTTTTTTTCTCCATCACCCTTCTTTCATTATTTAATCACCATGCTTATTATTTTATTATTCTTAACATGCATCACTAGCATAACATGTTGGAGACATGTTTCCACCTATAGCATGGCCGGCCACTACATATTAGGGAGGGGGAATTTGACATGCAAGTCCCCTTTTTCTTCCACATGCACTAATAGGTCCTCATGCATTGACCTATCACATTTTAAAATTTTCTCATATAAGTCCTATTGACTAAATTCACATGCAATCGACTAAATCGAAGCTTGAAATTTTTACACATTCATGATTACATATTCTAGACAATAAACATCACATTCAAACCTTTCGGTGACTCGGTTTAGCGGTCCCGAAACCACTTCCCGGCTAGGGTCAATTTTGGGCTGTCACAACTCTCCCTCACTTAAGAAATTTTCGTCCTCGAAAATCTTACCAGTAAATAGGTTTGGATATCGTTCCTTCATCGAGCTCTCGGGTTCCCAGGTTGCTTCCTCGATCCCGTGTTTGAGCCACAACACCTTAACCAACGGAACCCTTTTGTTTCGCAACTCTTTCACCTCACGAGCTAGGATACGTATCGGTTCTTCTTCATAACTCATATCGGCTTGAATTTCAACCTCTGATGGGCTAATTATATGCGACGGATCAGATCGATAGCGTCGAAGCATCGAAACATGAAAGACATCGTGAATCTTTTCAAGCTCAGGGGGCAAAATCAATCTATACGCAACTGGCCCCACTCGTTCGGAGATTTCGTACGGCCCCATGAATCTCGGGCTCAACTTGCCCTTACGGCCAAACCTAAGTACCTTTTTCCAAGGCGAAACTTTAAGGAACACTTTATCTCCCACCTGATATTCAATGTCCTTCCGTTTCAGATCCGCATACGATTTCTGACGATCTGTGGCTGCCTTCAAACTTTCACGGATTACTTTTACTTTCTGTTCAGCATCTTTAATCAAATCAACTCCGAAAATTTTACTTTCACCAAGCTCGGTCCAAAACAATGGTGTACGGCATTTACGACCGTACAAAGCCTCGTAAGGTGCCATCTTAATACTTGATTGAAAACTATTGTTGTAAGCGAATTCAATCAAAGGTACATACCGTTCCCATGAACCACTAAACTCAAGGATGCAGCATCTCAGCATATCCTCGAGTATCTGAATTATCCGCTCGGATTGACCATCGGTTTGGGGATGAAAAGCGGTGCTAAAATGCAGCTGGGTACCCAAAGCTTCTTGCAATTTCTTCCAAAATCGCGAGGTGAATCTCGGATCTCTATCCGACACGATAGAAATAGGTACTCCATGTAATATCACAATCTGAGAAACATACAACTCGGCTAGTTTATCCAATGAGAAATCCGTACGCACGGGGATAAAGTGAGCCGACTTAGTCAGCCTATCAACAACAACCCAAATCGCATCCTTCTTACTTGCGGACAATGGCAGTCCGGACACAAAGTCCATTGTGACTCGGTCCCATTTCCACTCGGGTATCATGATCGGCTGAAGTAACCCTGAAGGCACTTGATGTTCCGCTTTCACTTGCTGACATATTAAACATCTCGAAACAAAGTCGGAGATGTCTCGCTTCATACCATGCCACCAAAATCGACGTTTCAAGTCGTTGTACATTTTCGTGCTCCCCGGGTGAATTGACATTCGGCTACAATGGGCTTCGTTCAGGATCATCGGAATGAGTTCCGAATTCCTTGGAACGCACAAACGACTTCTAAACCTCAAACAACCATCATCATCAATCTGAAACTCCGATTCCTTGTTTGGAACACACTCAGCTCGTTTTGCAACTAATTCATCATCGACTTTCTGAGCTTCATGAATTTGATGAGTCAATAATGGTTTGGCTTTTAATTCAGCTACTAACACATTGTCAGGTAGAACAGACAAGTGTACATTCATCGCTCGCAAAGCAAACAGTGATTTCCGGCTTAAGGCGTCCGCAACCACATTAGCCTTTCCCGGGTGGTAATCAATGACAAGCTCATAATCCTTCAACAATTCAAGCCAACGTCTTTGTCGCAGATTCAAGTCCCGTTGAGTCATCAAATATTTGAGACTTTTGTGATCCGAAAACACATGGCACTTCTCACCAAACAAATAATGTCGCCATATTTTCAATGCAAACACAATGGCGGCTAGTTCGAGATCATGGGTCGGATAATTTCTCTCGTGTGGCTTCAATTGTCTCGACGCATAGGCCACAACTCGACCTTCTTGCATCAATACACAACCCAACCCGAGTAGGGATGCGTCACTATAAACGACAAACTCTTTACCCGATTCGGGTTGCACCAAAATTGGAGCTTTAGTCAGATGAGTTTTCAGTTGATCGAAGCTTTTCTGACATTTCTCCGTCCATTCGAACTTAACATCCTTCTGAAGTAGCTTCGTCATTGGTGTGGCTATCATCGAGAAACCTTTGACAAATCGTCGGTAATAACCGGCGAGCCCTAGAAAGCTCCGGACTTCGGTAACGTTTCTCGGAGGCTTCCAGTTAAGTATGGCTGAAATTTTGCTCGGGTCAACCCGAATACCCGATGCGGATACCACATGACCCAAGAAGCTAACCTCTCTTAGCCAGAACTCACACTTACTGAACTTAGCATATAACTGCTTATCCCGCAAAATTTGCATCACTAGCCTCAGATGCTCAGCATGTTCGGCCTCATCTCTTGAATAGACCAAGATGTCATCAATAAACACAACTACGAACCGATCCAAGTACGGCCTAAAGATCCGATTCATCAAATCCATAAACACCGCAGGGGCATTAGTGAGCCCAAACGGCATCACTAAGAACTCATAGTGACCGTACCTCGTTCTGAAAGCAGTTTTGGGTACGTCCGAATCTCGAATCCGTAACTGATAATAACCCGATCTCAAATCTATCTTTGAAAACACCGATGCTCCCTTTAATTGATCGAACAGATCATCTATACGCGGTAACGGATACTTATTCTTTATCGTCACTTTATTCAGTTGACGATAGTCAATGCACAACCTCATGGTTCCGTCCTTCTTTTTCACGAACAATACTGGTGCACCCCAAGGCGAGAAACTCGGTCGAGCGAAACCTCTATCCGTCAATTCTTGCAACTGAGCTTTCAACTCTTTTAACTCAGTTAGTGCCATACGATACGGAGCGATCGAAATTGGCGTAGTTCCAGGTACAAGCTCAATTCCAAACTCTACTTCCCGAACAGGTGGCAAACCCGGTAACTCTTCAGGAAAAACATCCGGGTATTCACAAACCACCGGCACCGATTCGGGTTTCTTTTCTAACTCCTTGTCATCAAGTACATACGCGAGGTATGCTTCGCACCCTTTCCTTACATATTTCTGGGCCAACATTGCTGATATTACAGCTGGCAACCCCCTTAAGTCCGCAGACTCAACTCGGATTATTTCGTTATTTGCGCACCTCAAATCAATAGTCTTGCTTTTGCAATTCACAACCGCATCATGCGCGGTTAACCAATCCAAACCAAGAATAACATCAAACTCGTCGAACGGCAAAAGCATCAAATCAGCCGGAAAACAGGATTCTCGGATTAATAGAGGGCATCTCTTACACACTTTATCAACAAGTACGCATTGACCCAAAGGGTTTGATACTCGAATTACGAGCTCAGTAGACTCAACAGGTAGAGTCTTACTGGTTGCTAAGGTTTCGCATACATATGAATGAGTAGAACCAGGGTCAATCAATGCAATCACATTAGTATCAAAGAGAGTGAAGGTACCAGTGATGACGTCGGGGGAGGATGCCTCCTCTCGTGCGCGAATGGCATATGCTCTAGCAGGAGCACGGTTCTCGGCGCGATCGGCCGTATCAGAAGCCCCCCTCTGACTACCACCCCTGCCTCCAAAATTCTCGGTGGTCTACCTCTAGATGTCACTCCACTAGGTCTTGCACCTTGAATCTTATTCTTCTCATCCAGCTCCGTGCAATCTCTAATGAAGTGGTCCTTCGAACCGCATCCGTAACAGGCCCTGTTAGTAGACTTGCCCCAACATTCACCTAGGTGTCGTCTTCCACATTGGGGACATTCAGGTTTCTCGTGCCGATTATTGCCCACACTAGCTACCGAAGTAGCTCGGGAGCCCATCGATGGTCTTGCCCTAATGGAAATTCCCGTAGTCGCCCTCGACTTACTAATGTCCTCCCTGAACTTCTTCACAGCTGAGAACGGAGCTTTACCCGTCGATCTTTTACGATAATCTCTAGCTTCAAATTCAGCCTTCCTCTTCTCCTTTCCAAGTTCCTCCGCCTTGCAGGCTCGTTCGACTAGTGTTACGAATTCCTTTATTTCCAGAATACCCATTAGTAGCTTTAAATCTTCGTTCAATCCTTCCTCAAATCTTTTGCACATAGCAACCTCATCAGCTACGCACTCCCGGGCATACCTACTAAGTCTTACGAATTCATGTTCGTATTCAGATACAGTCATACGGCCTTGCTTGAGTTCCAAGAACTCCTTACGCTTCTGGTCAATGAACCGTTGGCTAATAAATTTCTTCCGAAATTCCGTTTGAAAGAAGTCCCAAGTTACTCGCTCGTTCGGGACTATGGAAATCAATGTCCTCCACCAATAGTAGGCTGAGTCTCGCAACAAAGATACAGCACATTTTAGACATTCATCGGGTGTGCATGACAATTCATCGAACACCCGAATGGTGTTATCAAGCCAGAACTCGGCCCTTTCGGCATCATCAGTTACTATGGCCTTGAACTCCTCGGCCCCACGCTTCCTAATCAAGTCTACAGGTAGCTTACTCAGCCTCACAGGATCAGCGACTGACGGCCTTACAGGCTCTTGGGGTGGGTTATTCAAATTTGGGAATTGTTGGACAGCCGGGTTGGCTCGGGCATATTGCGCGACCCACTCGTTCATCATGGTAAAGAAGGCTTGTTTAGCCCCCTCACCTTGATTATTCGCAGATGACTGGGGTTCAACAGGCGGCGTCCCTTGTGCAGGAGCAGCCGCTACGCTCTCAACGTCATCCGCTAGGGTTCTTTCTTCACCGGGATCCATTTACAAATCAAGACAAAAACATTTCAACCGTCAGAAGTCATCACCCTTGTAAACATTAACATTATGGCATGTATAGCTAGACTCATACGTGCTATGGAAGTCCTAGAACCGACTAAACCATAGCTCTGATACCAATAAAATGTAACACCCCGAACCCGAAACCGTCATCGGGGTCGAACACGAGGTGTTAACTGGCTTTACCCTCTTACAAAATTTATTTTCCAGACACTGCCCAATCTGTGTACTAGTCGTTTTAAAATTCATATCTTGAGTTTCGTAACTCGAAAATCAGTTTCGTAATTTTTCCCAGAAACTAGACTCATGTGCCCATCTATGTATTTTTTTCTAGAATTTTTGGTTGGGCCAATTAGTACAGTTTATTAGTCAAAGTTCCCCAAGTTGCAGGGGTCGACTACACTGACCTTTGCCCATTAAGACTGGGATATCTCCCTGCACGGGGCTTCAATACTGTTGCCGTTTGTTTCTATGGAAACTAGACTCAGAGAGGAATCTGCACATATATGGTACGACCCCTAATTATCTCTGGTTAATTTATAATGAATTTCCAAAGTTGGAGCAGGGAATCCAGAAACCGTTCTGGCCCTGTCCCACTAAAATCTGATTATCTCTTAATATACTGCCCATATGATCTTTTCGTTACTTCCTCATGAAAACAGACTCATCGAGCTTCGATTACATAATTTATTCATCAATTAATTCCACTCCTACTATTTTAGTGATTTTTCAATCTCATGACACTGCTGCTGCCAGCATCTGTTACGAAAGTAACTAGGTCCATTTCATGCCTACCCTCGATCCAACTCAATCGAACATTCGTGCCATTTTCGCATGGCTTAAAGTTTACATGCCATAATTCAAACACAACGTACTAGCTTATACATGCCAAAATGATCTTCTAAGCACACTAAGAAGAAAGTACCAAAACTAGCTATCTGATGTGATGACTTCGTTGACGGCCCGACCCCGCAAAATTGATGAGTCCAAGCAACCTATAATGGGTGACAAGAAACACCGGGTGAGTTTATAACTCAGTAAGTCATAAGCAATGCTCTACTATACATCAATAACATTATCACAAGAGGAATAAAATGGAATGAGACAATTTACTCCATCCATACCGAACCATACCATAGTTCCACCAACCTACCGATTCAATTTCATATCAATTCATGCCTTCACAATTCATATACTCATCAATAGGATATTGAAGCATTTTCATAAATCAATTTATTTTCGTTACAATCAAACCACAAACGGCCTTTCACCCATCCTACGATAAATTTTTATGTACGTGACTTCAAGTATAGTTGTCACATAGGTTCAACTTACCGAGCTCAACACCAAGTATACGCATAGCACATATTAGCCATGTCCTCAAGACACTTACCCGATCCGCTGTCCGCGATCAGCTCAATAGTGTCGCACACATAGTGTCCATAATGATTCACGAATGTATATTGAGCCCGCACACTCAGTGCTATATAATCAACTCGCACATTTAGTGCCACGTAATCAAATCGCACACTTAGTGCTACATAGTCAAACCCGCACACTTAGTGCCGCATGGTCAATTCGCACACTTAGTGCATCATATTCATTTCGCACACTTAGTGCAACAAAGTAGAATCGCACACTTAGTGCTGTACAATTTAATCCCGCGCACTTAGCACCAATCTCATGGTCATAAATGGTTATCCCGCACATTTAGTGCCGAGATCAACAACTCATTACATCTCACCTCATTTATTTCATTCAACAATTTCATCATCACATACGTACATGCATATATATATGTACATTTATTCATTCCATTCAGCATCAATACACAACATTATGACCATTGAAATAATACCAACTACATGCTTAATGACTTACCTCGTGTTGGGTAAGACGGTTCCAACTCGGCTACTCGATAACCTTTTCTTTGCCTTTGCTCGATTCACCTCCTTTAGCTCCTTGAGCTATATCAATAATTTAACTAGTTTAACCACCTTGCTAAATATTTACAATCCAATCTCACATGTATATTATGTTAGTATATTCGGCTAATAATCTCATGCAACTACCAAAGCCGAATCAACTAAATATACTTATGTATACACACATATATCATCATCGAAATCACCTAAGCTTAGACATCGATTTTTAATTTCAAGTAAGTTGCCGAATGCAACCTTACTAATTCTCATGGATTCAATATACCATTACCATGAAATCAACAACCAAATTCATAGACAATTTAGGAAAATCACATTACAATTCTCATATTCAAGCAAAGACCATGGCCGAATGCACATATGACCTCATAACAAAAAATATTGAACCTTTGGTTGCCACCATTAGCTTAACATCCATCAATTTTTAAATCAAGAAGCTCAACCTCATCTATAATCAACTCTCAATGCCCTAAGGCATCAAAAACAACATCAAAGAAATACAACCATCCTGGCCGAATGTCCTAGCCGAATTGTTTTAACCATGAGTAACATAACAAGCATAGATCGTGTTTATGGATATACCGTGGCCGATTCAAGCTAATCACCTCCAAATCATCAACCATTTTCGTTGCATATAACATATATAAACATGAATAAGTTTCATATAATCCCTTAACACATTATTTCTTTCATCAACAACCTTTTCCCTTGGAACACTTTCCTCTGCTCATGTATCAACAAGATTCAAAGTTTAAAAAATGGGCTATTTAAAACATGCATGCATCTCAAAAGACACATCAAACATACCTAGTCTAAACACCACCATGGTTTTTCCAGCCTTTTCCCCTTCCTTTCTTTCTATTCGGCAAGATGTCAAGAATGAACTCTTTTTTTTTGTTTTTTTTCATTCAACAAGTAGACAACTTCTCCAACCTCTTTCTATTTTACCTTTTTTTTTTTCTTCATATCAGCTCCATCATGTTTCACATAGATCCCATATATTATAGCATCTTCTTCCACAGCATAACATGTTCCTATCACATATTTCCAGTCCTATTGACTAAATTCACATGCAATCGACTAAATCGAAGCTTGAAATTTTTTACACATTCATGAT